>NW_013669749.1:85995-94355 GCF_000517525.1 Limulus polyphemus
ATGATCATCGGAGAGTTGGTGAGGCACCCAAACACCTTCTTTATGGAGTTTTTTCCATAATCCTTAGATGTTTACGTATTGTTTCATGAGAGACATGCAGTTTCAGGGCCATTTCACGAGTGTGTTGCCTTGGTTTAGACCCAACAAGTGGCTTCAGAGCATCAATATCAATTCTAACATGTCAGCCCCTGCCATTACAGTTTTAAGGCTAAAGTCACCTGAACTAAATTTGCTGAATCATCGTTGACACTTAAGAACGTTCTAAACATTTCCATAAACTTCTTTGATACTCTTTGTGGCTATAAAGGCTTTGTTTTCCTTCTTGTATTCAAACAGCATTACATGCCGAATGTGTCTCGTCGTGTGCCATCACTATAAGGGATTAGAGTATACTAAACTTTACACATTATATAGGCTACACTAACGTGATGAACGTTTTTTGGGGTGATTAATGAAAGTGTTCCAAAACGCGACATTATTTTCTTGACGACCTAATACATCGATCTGGATCAGAGTATGCCCGATTCTCATTCAGTTGATTTATAACAGGTTTCATTCTGTTTGTTATGGCTTTCGAAAATACTTTATAATCAGTACACAGATACTGGTCGCCACTTTTTTAATTCTGTCAAATCTCCTTTTTTAGGTATTAACTTTATTATTGTTTTTCATACTTATAGAACATTCACCAGTCTCTACAGATACGTTAAAAACCTCTGGTAGAGAAATGCCAATCTTAAGCCAAAATTTTACTAACAACTCAACCGTTATGCCATCATATCCAGAAGACTTATCTTTGCTAATGATTGGCAAAGGGCAGTTATTTCTATAAGCGTTAATGAAGTATCTAGAGGCTCTTTTACACTTTTTGGTAGCCTCGGTAAGCCTTCGAAGAAAGAGTCGTTAGTTTCATTTACCGTTTCTTCTTAATATAATCTCTTGTAAAAATCAATAATTATAGAATTTATTTCATTTGAATACCGAGTACCATACAATTCTTATCCTTTAAAGCTTTTAATATAGCTTTTTGTGTGCTAGGTGTTTGTCCTAATAAAAATAAAGATGTAAGGGTATCAATTTCTTGGATTCTTTAAATTCATTCATAAATTTCGCTGTATTTGGCTCGATTTATACGAAGTTCTTTCAAAGCTTCCTCGCACATAGGATACATGTTGTCAGTCTGGGATAATTGAGATAACCTTATTTCTAGATAGAGTGATAGTCAGATAGGTTTATCTTTGAATCACCACAAATATCTTTGATCTAATGAGCTTTTTTATAGTTGACCATGACCTAGTCATTGTGGAAGATATAGTTGGCTCATTTGATTGATTTCTTCATATTATTTTTCTCTTGTGCTCCTTGTGAGATATTATCCAAGAGGTATCATTTGTGGGAAAAATTTTAGCAGAGAAGCAGAGTCAAAGTTAGTTGATGGTGAGAACAGAGGAACCCCTGATTAACTCCGATAATTCCTTTGTTATACATTGAATGCTCCCCTATACAACGACAGGCTTTCCAGAGTTTCAACAAGATTATTGAACATGATTTGGTCTATCAGGTACTGCTGGTGAAATTATTCGATCTCGATCCCATCATCTGAGTTCGAAGTTTTAGATAATAAGCCATGAAGAAGGCCAGACCATTTGTGGACTTGGCGAGACCATTTGATGCAGTCTGTACAGCAAGCTGCAGAGACTAGTATCCACCACAATCATGCATCTCATTGGGTATTGCCTTTGAAAGATGAGTTATGGTGCGCAGACCAAGTGTGTTAACCCACCTCCTACAGGCATAGCCATAATCATGGCAAGTATGTGATTCGTTGTTAGGGTATGCATGTGGATAAGTGGTCTCTAGCAGAGTTACCATTATTAGGCAATGTACTGTTCGAACAAATGCGAGCGACAAGTTAACATTCAGCAGAAAATGAGAATTTCGGCAATTAGAGAATAACCAATTCCCGTGTTATTACCAGATCTGTACTCATTTTCACAGAATTATGTGTATGATTGCAGAGTATCCTAGCTGCAATCAGCAGGATGTAGCAAGGTCAAACATATTATACCTCTGTTGTTTAAAGGTTCAGTGAAGGAAGACTTACATCACTTTCTCAATTAGTTTTGCCAAGTAGTTGCATGGAATTCCCAAACACAGGAACAAATGATACAGTACCTATTTATTAGTTTGAATCATTTGGCACTAGATGTCATGGATTACCTGGAGCCTAATCAACTTTGTAGACTGGAACCCATTGTCACAGAGCTACATCATCAATTTGATCTGGTAGAAAACCAAGCCATGTATTTGGAAAGACCTCAGTGGCTCAGCAGTAAGACTGAGGCGTGTAACACTAAAGTCCGATTTAGATACTTGTAGTGGTCAGAGCACAGATAGGCCATTTTGTAGTTTTGTGCTTAACAACGAACACATTTTTGGCAAAACTTCAAAGCTCATAAGCATGGTACCCGTGAAAATTTGACCACATGTGCAGATGGACTGAACGGTGATGCCTTCACACTAAAATCAACCTCAGCATGGTGGAGGCAGATTAAAAGGATACTGATATTTTGATCGACAAGTTGTGGAGGGGTTCTCTAGGAAGCTATGCAACATCACTTTAGCATTAGACATACTGTGTCTATAATCTAAACAGTTTCCATGGCAAGAAAATATGAAGTTATAACTTCAATCAAGTTCCTGAAACAAACAAAAGAAAAAAAGCAGCAGTAGCTACAGTGTAACCACAGCTCCTAAATGTACCGACCCTGTGTTACGGAAATATTTAATAGATGGCACCACATCTGCAGATGACATGTGGTAGTTCGATTGGCTGAACGACTGTCAAAAGTATCATAAACCTGATGTTACAAGATGCAGATGGATAGGAATCTGGATCGCTAGAACGACAGGATGAATGTAAATTATACATGTGGAGAATTTGGTAATTTCTGAAATAGATGTTCTTTATTCGTGCCTACAAAGGAGCTCAAATAGGCCAGATAATCAACAACAGGTTCAAGGGAGAAGGCAGAGTATGAAAGCTGTCTGCCTGTTTCTTAAGGTGTGGTTGTCAGTATGATGTCAGCAGGGCTGATTATGGTTGTGATATGTGCCTGTAAAACTACATATGTCTAAGGAAGGGTTTTAGTTGATATAGTTTCCATTAAATCTCTACTTATCAGTCACTTTCATGAGCTTTAATAGCAGACAACAACTGTAGGAAATATATAAACCTAACATACTGATGCTTAATCTGACATCTGCTATTACAGCTCTCGCATGTTTAATAATTGTGCCCACAGTTGTGTAGAGTCGAGTTTCTTCATTCACTGCAAGTCGAAAGAAGAATGCCAGTTTCAGCTAAAAATATGCACAAGAACTGTGGATTGCATAAGTTTATATAGAAGACGATGCCATTTCAAGTCTATGAATACACTCGCAAGTTACACTACCAGCTAATGCTATGGTTGAGGTGATGCCTGAAACTTTTTTTTTGCTTAAAACCAGGCTGCACTTGCTCAAACATTCCGTTTATGGTGTGTAACTACACCAGACAAACGGTAGTAGCGGGAATTACAGGAGGTGTGGTACACAAATGAGAAATGACTAGAATTATTAGTTAGTTCAGCTAGTGTTACTGTGGCTCCACCGCCCCGACCAACGTATGCATGCATGCTAGTACACTTAAGATCACTGATCGAAGATTGTGCAGATAATCTTAAGTTCAGACCAGAAGAGAAACCTTAGGAGGCTACTGATGGTTTTTCCCAACGTGCAAATCAAAACAGACATTTGGCTAAGAAGATCAAACATTAACCAGCATTATATACATATCAGACACACATTCAATAGAGCAACTGCTGCACAGGGTTCCATGCTGTGATAGCCAGGGTGCTGAAGGTCAGAATTATCCAACCTTCAGAGAGTACTTAGTGGTCATTAGCTGTTACCATTCAGAGGAAAAGATGTACACTAAGGTTCTGTGTGAACTTCAGGTAGGTGAAAAGATCAGGCAGAGGGTGTTGTGAAGAGTTACACTTCGCCATGCTACCCTCAATACAATGGTTTGGCTGAGCAGCTCGTCCAAACTATAAAGTCGTGATTTTTAAGTTTGTGATCTCGTAAGGAACCAAGTGGTATGTAATGATCACACACACAGCACAACAGTCTACCGGCTCTTCTAAAAGAATGTCGATAAGCTTAAATAAGCCCAAACAGTCACAGAAACATTTGTTGAACAGTAGATAACTTTTATTTCAGAACACTACAGACGATTTATAGTGATCAAGGAGCAAGCTTTAACAGGCAGAGTTATGTAAGGTACTGGGTGGAGTCACGTATTTCTCCTTATCATCCTCAGTCTAGTCACAATTTTCATGTTTGCAACACGAAGAATAAAAATTTCCTGGCTGTTTACAGAAAGAGTAGACGTCACCGGAACAAGTTACCCATGCAGACGCACGACTCCAGTGGCAGCGTTGGTCACTCAGTCACTATACCTGGGAATGAAAGACAACTTTAAGCGCGTTAGGACGGTGGGTTGGTTCATAGATTAACTACCAAGTGGTTTGCGACTTACTTTTCCAGCTAACTAGCGAAAAGATGCAGAATTTCATTGTGCTGGATGGTATGTGGACTTCCCCAAGTACTTTTATATCACATTATTTGCATGATCTGGCAGTATCTTTCTCTGAGGATTTTTGACTACCCCTGTAGCTATATTAACTACATCCACTAGATTATAAAGAGGGGTGAGTATCTTCATTACTAATATTGTCTATTCTTTACTTTCTAGGGTCCTCTTCCTCCTTTTTTTTTTCACAAGATCCCACTCAGTGACGAGTGTTGTCCAAGCAGGTTCGCTTTTATCAAACCAAATCTGCGCTAGTAACTTTAACACAATATACTATATCTAGGTTGCAACACGCTCTGTAGGAATGAGGTATTCCATTAGACTACTCATGGACTATGATGATTAAAACATAAGGGGTTCCTGCCTGCCCTGCCAATCATTGGAATGAATAAATCGGGGTCGGTTTGCTTTTTAAAATTGGTCAGAGATTGGTCAGATAAACTGTATGTGGGACACAGTACCGACTAACACTGTTACCTTGGCTTTTAGCGAATACAAAAGCTTCCATCTGCTCTCTTGATCCTTAGGGAACGGCAGTGAGCAGTATTTAAGTTTACCTTGTGGTTTTAACACCGATATATGTGTAACAAAACCAGAACCATGAACTAAATTAAAACATATTATTTGTACAAGAGAGAACTTATTTTTTTTATGTTTGAAATTTCTGAATTCATAACTATTCATATATTCATAACTATTCATACCAACTGTTAATATTCTAGATGTTAAATCTATTAACATCATCTTTCCTAACTGCTGAAAGGTAGTGAATTTCATTATATGTATAAACACATATTTTGTTTCTCCAGTGGGCAATTCAACTGGTGAAATGTGACTTGCAGAAGTCTCCTCACCCCCAAAGAGAGCCCAAAAGAAGCGATATAGATCAGTTTTTGTACCCACCTCGTCAAGTTAGGCAGGGATAAACCCCAGAAATCTGGTGGATCTCAATAAATAAAAAGTCGTTGTCTAGCACCTCGAAAAGCGTCAATGTAGGCAACATAAAACATTAAGGCCCTTACTGGACATCACAAACAATTTGGATCAAATTGATCATAGTGAATTGGTGAAAATGATTTATTCCCTTCCCTGGCTGCCAATGTCTTAAATAAGAAGGACCTGTCTGGGTGTAAGAGGATATAGGTAGAATGATAAAGCATCTTATGCACATGCAGTGCAAACAACTCCAACTGGCGATGTCTACAGGCCAGTAGCAACAAAAAACATGGTACACGAGGCTAAGTGCTCAAATGAGTGTCGAGAAAGAGCAGAAAGAGAAAGAATATCCCAGTTAGATAACTGAAATGGTTGTTTGGGACAAAGGACCCAAAATGACCTGAGGAGATCAAAAATCAATGGGGACTCAAATAATTTTCGTCTCCTCGATTATCTAAAGGTAGTCGATAAGGTGATTGTAGAAGATGCTAAATTCTTGTCAAAGAACCAGGTCAAAAAATGAGCTATGGTTGGCACTTCTGGACAAAGTGGGTTCAACCTCCTTGCAATACACCATTGTCTGTCATTTCCATTGATAAGTTTTCATTGTAGAATTACACAGTGATTGAGATAGATACATGGCAACCTTAGAAGTTAAATCCCAATGCCATGCGAAAGACTGCATAATCTTCATGCATGAAACTTGAGCTTCGAGATGGCTGAGTGTACAATGTTGGATAGTGACTGCCTCAGAGATGGCCAAAGAGGAAGTGGGTACACACCTGAAGGTACTGCAGAAGTAGAAACTAGGGTTGAGCCAGCTAATCCAATGCTACCAATAGAACATGACAAGGGGTTGAACGAATCATGGCTATGACTCTGGGTAACAGACGAATCAGTGGGAAGGCACAGAGATGCAATCCTGTCCAGTCCTGACTGAAATCATCTATTGCCAATGCCTGAGGGTGAAGTATAAGAAGACCAAAATGCCAATAATTGAGTGTTCCAATGAGTGGCAAATGCATCAATCACTGGTGTCCTGAACCGAGAGCAACTCCAAAAGAAAATATCGCGATGCAGTATCTGTTCTGTCGGGAAAATCCAGTTGGGTCAATAAAATTGCTCTGCCACCAAATTCATCACCCCAGGAACATGGCAAGCTAGAAGGATGATATGAGGGGAGTGAGCCCAATAAAAAAGATCCAATGTTTGGAAACAAAGAGACCTGGACCTGGTGTGACCTTGAAGCATGACGATTTTTGTCATCCATCCATAGGCCCTGGAATTCCTAATCATTGAGATATACACACCCCATTCCTGAAGCAAGGCATCCATAAAGAGATTGATCTCTGGACAAAGTGGCGGCAGAGGAACACCTTTCATAGCATTGTTCCAATCTAACCACCACTCAAGATCAAAGATGTTGATCTTGAATGAGACTGGAAAACTGTTCACGATTCACTGGTCGTGTAGAGACTACTGAAGGGATCTGATGTGCACTCATCCCAAAGGAATGAAGGATTTGATGAATGCCCACATCCTCAAAAGAGAAAGAACCATCTACACAGTGGGAGGAGACGTGAGGAAGAGTCAACTACCTATTCCATAACATGGAGCCAGATGGGAGGCAGCCAAACCCGACTGAGATATGTGTTAAAAAAGACACCAAATGGCTGATATATTGTGTTGGAGTAAGAATATATTTCTTGGCTCTGATAATAAGGCCTGCTTTGGTTGCTTCTCAAAGTAGAATCTGGGTGGGACGTTCCACCAATTGACGAGATGATGCCAGCAGCAACCAGTTGTCCATGTAATGGTGTGTGCACAGGCCTAGGGAATGAAGATGATGATGAGGAAAAGCTCTTAATATTCAGCAGAATACAAATGGTGCCAATGCTAGTCCGAAAGACAGAGCCTTGAACTGCAGCACCTAACCCTTGTGCATAAAATGCAAATAGTGATGGGATGACTTCACTATGGGAATGTGCAGATAGGCATCAGCAACATCGAACTTGGTCATCCACAGTCCTGGCAATAAATGCCAACACAGAGTGAGTACTGACTCCATTGTGAATCTTCGAGGCTCTAGGAATTGATTTGGACAAGAAAGATCAATGACTGGATGCCAATCTTCCATCTTCTTGGGCACAACAAACACGCGGGAATAAAATTTTGGAAGAAATGTGATGACATTCTCCGCTGTCCCCTTGACCAACAAATCTCTGATAGCCTACAGGTTGGGGATAATGGTGGTGGTGATGTGAAATGAATGACTAATCCTGATGCAAAGACCTGTAGTACCCATTATCTGTGGTAAAGTTTTCCCACACGCCAATTTGCATTCATCCCTGTCGTTGTTAGCTTTTCGATTTTCATTGGCTCTTACAGGAGGTCATAGTTCCACCCTTATTTGAGTGTTCCGACCCCAACATCAACCATATCCATATCCAGTTCTGCCCATATCCACGAAGTTCCTCCACCTGTCAGAATGCCGCCAGTGGCAATGGTAACTACCATATGCCTTTGGGGTCTTTGGTGGCTTGGCTCAGAGAATTTCTGGACAATTTGATGACAAGTTGGGACCATTGTTAGCATCTAGCTTAGTTCGATTGTCAACCTATGCACTTTCCCTAGTCTTTTGGTTGGGGAGAGATGCATTATTGCAGGACGTTTCTACAGGCTGCCACCCTCCTACAGTTACGTGAGGCCCCCATTCTCCGACCCTTGATTTTTGCAGGCATTTCAGAGTCTTTAATATTGAATGTGGTGACCAATTGAAGTTGGATGG
>NW_013669749.1:94996-97558 GCF_000517525.1 Limulus polyphemus
TGTTAATATTATTTGAATGAGGTGCATATATACGGAACCAGGACAGAGGGCACATTGACGTAGATGGATAGTATCACGAGACGGATACTGTCAAGGGCAATTAAGTGGGTAATGAAAGTCAGGAGTAAGTGAGAAAAAATCAGACCAATGCTTATAGGCAAAGGAAATAAAACCCTAGCAATAGAGTATTAGCTATAGTGTGACAGGAGGTAAGTATGTTTTGGAACAATATGTTCTACTTGAGTACTATGTATAACAGGCCTGATTACTTTAAAACAGAAACTAGGATAAACAAATCTGAAAATCGCACATTTGGATATGATAGCTTATAAAGTTATGAACATCTTGTTTTTGTGGAGTTAGGTTTATTCTTGAATTACCAGACTTCCAGGGATGGATCATAAAACTTGATAAATGAAACCATTTTGTTTCATAGTGTTCAATCGATTGTTAACTACAATATGTATATCTTTTTAAATTTTAGGCTTTAAAAAATGTTTATGATATCAACTACAAAATAAATTGTTAAAAGTAACACATATAAAACTATTTCCCACATTTGGAATATGATACCTAATAAAACTGTTAACAGCTGGCAATAAAACATCTTCCACCTATCTTGAAAAATAAGAACTACTATGGTAGGCTTTGTATATATAATTTATTCATCATACTTTTGGACCATTCTTGAAATATAAAATACATCAAGCTGATAGGCATGACTTGTTCACATTGGGTTAGTGCATTCTCTTCAGTTTTTAAGTTATTCAAATGACAATTGTTGACATTACTTTCATAAATGGCAAAACAACAATTTCTTATGAAATTACTTATAATGACTGAATGCATGTATTTAATTTTGATCAAGCCATAATGAACCTATATATAAAAAAAAATTCTTCCTCCTTTCCGAGCCTTTAATTTCTCTGTTACAAAAATGGCAGTAGACTGTAATGTGGAAAAAATTAACTTGATACCACAAATTTGATTACAAAAAAGCTGGTATAAAATTTTGAAATGTGGGAATATCACATCCATTTGGGTGATAACTTTTCAATTTCAAATCTTCATTTTTCTCACTGAACTAATTTCCTTGTTTTGAATGATAAACGAATGGACAGGTAATTCTAGTAAAAAATATACATGGAAGAACAATATGTTCTGCTTGAGTAATATGTACAACAGGCCTGATTACCTTAAAAAAAAACTAGGGTAAACAAGCTTAAAAATCGCATATTTGAATATGATAGTTTATAAAGTTATACCTTGTTCATATATATAACTGCAAAAGAAATATTAAATATTTTACAATTTAAAAAGTTATTAAATTAGTTCTCACTAAAACATACTTCATAACAAATATATGCTCGACAATAACTTTCAAAATTGTATCTGAGACACTGATAGACAAATACAATAATGAGAAACATTCTGAATGGGAAGATTCATCACTACTTGTTTTTACCATTTAACATATTCAGTGTTGCCTCAAAGATCGATGCCCATACCAGATGTATTTGATTTTTTGTTTTGTTAAAAAGAGTGGTTTTTCTTTACCATTTAAAATTGACTAATGTGTTTTTTTCCCCACAAATGATCTATTTACAGGGTTGGTTTATATCAGACTAATGATCATTAGACCTCAAAAATGCAATAATAAACACAGCTGGTACTTAAGTGGACTTCTCCATGTTTATAACAAAATTACAAATATTAGTTGCTACTTCGGTCAACTTCCATGAGTTTATTATCTTTATCAATTTTATATTAATTCATGTCATATGACCAATGAAAATGCCAAGTGGTTCATTTGTTTTTTGATATGAATAGGAAACAAACCATTCTCTCATCTGAAGTTGGAGACTGAAGAAAGTCACAAACATCATGATAAAGGCTAGAATATAACGATTGTAATTTCAAAAATAAGAATTTAACAAATATATACCATAGATTTTTAAATTGAATTATACCCTGGATGATATGATACATACTTTTAAATATCCACTTTGTTCTGGACTAACCAATTTCATGATAAGAGCAAAGAAGAATATAAAAAGAACTAGAGAGACAAGCCATATATGAATCTTATGCCCCAGTATTCATGAAAGGATTTGGGGTTAGGTTAATTTTTGTCTTCCAAATTAAGTGCCATACCCTGCAAAAAAAAAGAAAAGAAATGTTACAAACACCTTAACATTCTTATGAATGAAGATAAAAGTGTTATATTGTTCTCAATTTCTTAGGTCAATATAATTTTACAGTTTTCTCAGGGTGAAACATAAATAGTTAATTATGTGATTGGTGTTTACTTCTGTTCTTGCTGGTCTAATTATCCTACACATTTTCATTTGGATATAACTGTTTACCAAAGTTTTGTTTCACCCACTAATTGTTCAGAACTAGTAGTTTTTTGACATAAAAGTTTAGCATGGAATTTTTAAACAAGTAATATAAACAAATAAATCTTCTAACCTGAGTTAAAATATACAAACAGATAATATATTTCCAACCTGAGTTAAAATATACAAACAGATAATATATTTTCCAACCTGAGTTAAAATA
>NW_013669749.1:97966-100086 GCF_000517525.1 Limulus polyphemus
TGGGTTAACATACATAAACAGATAATATATTTTCCAACCTGGGTTAACATACATAAACAGATAATATATTTTCCAACCTGGGTTAACATACACAAACAGATAATATATTTTCTTTCCAAAACAAGTTATTTGACTTTTTGTTTATCAAAAGCAACAAACTTCAATGAACCAATTTTCTTGAAAGTCATGTGACTCAAACTTGCAAAGGAAGATAAGCCATTTATCAACTAATTTTATGACAACAAAGTCAAAAGAATACATTATATACTTGAAAGAAGCAAAACATCAGAGTTATATATAATACATTTAAACCTTTAAGCCAATTAAAATAAACTGGCAGTTAATTAATTAGCTTTAGCCTTTAAAGAAGGAACTTATTTTTATAAATCTTTTCCAGATCTTCAATGGGAAAGTAAATATTTGAGGGACGTCAGTGACACCCACCCCTCCAGTTGTAGAAGAGTTATGGAAATAGTCTTTTAAGGTGGAAGGTTCAAATAGCATTTAAAAATAACACTCATATATTTGTTTGTTTTGAATTTGGCGCAAAGCTACACGAAGGCTATCTGCACTAGCCATCCGTAATTTAGCAGTGTAAGACTAGAGGGAAGGCGGTTAATCATTACAACTCACTGCCAACTCTTGGACTACTCTTTTACCAATGAATAGTGGAATTGACCATCACATTATAATGCCCCCACAGCTGAAAGGGCGAGCGTGTTTGGTGTGACGGGGATTTGAACCCGCGACCCTCAGATTGCGAGTCGAGCACCCTAACCACCTGGCCATGCCGGGCTAATACACTCATATATATTATCAGCATTATCAAAAAAACCTTTTGATATTCTAAAAAGAATTCTTATTAGTCATATGATCTAGATGACTTTCAAACGTGTTTTGTAACTTATATTTACATGCTAAACTCACTTCCATTTCATTACATTTATACGGCAACAAATTATAAATGAAAACATTTTTCATGTTCCTGTAAAGATGAAGCTAACTACTGCTTATTGTAATTTAAGAGCGATTTTAATTATTGCTTAATTTTATATCAATCTCTCACCTGGCTTTCAGCATGTATACAGACATGTCCACTTATTGGTCCATCATAGTTGTTTGGATTTTTCTCAAAGCTTACATTAGACTGTTTTTCTTTCTTTCTTTAGGCTCTTTCTGGTTAACGTAGTTTTATGGCCTCTAACCTTTTAAGCCAAGTCAGTCTTCAGGATAGATGGATAAGCTAGCAAAACTGAATACCTGAGCACTAATAAAGTACAAACATTTAATAAACATAAAAATAATCATACAGTTTACAAAAACTGAAAGATAGAGAAAATTAAACATGAAAAGATTTATTTTCTGAAGAAGTCACCAAAACACTTTATAAGTATATGTATGTAATCAATATTTGACTAATTCAAAGTTCTAGTTTTTAAAATAATTTTTCGGTTCACAAAATATCATACTCTATTCTTTTAAGTTAAAGCATTCCAGAACACTCATTATAGTAAAGCTAAGCATTTTTCCTAAAAAAATCATGCTATTTAACTTTCTTCTTATTACCTACTACTACCAAGATATTTTAACTTTGAAACCAACTGTATAAAAAAAGCAAAATATCTTTTTTTCAAATTCATCTAATATTCTCTCTCTCCTCTGTAAGTACATTTTCTATTCAGATAATTCTGGAAAGTGAGAAAGACCAAATAACACAAAATATTACCTAAGAATGAACTAAGCTCTTTAATACATATATTTTTGTAGGACTATAAAAAGATGTTTAAGAAACACTTATCTGAAATGATATTTCTTCATCATCATGAATATGCCAATATGGTAAACATGTATTAATTATTAAACCCACTACCTAACTTATCTTGTCTGGTGTTAAACACTTCATGTTGGTGTATCTGATTAGATTCTGAAGATATGAAGTAAGGTCTGTAATGTTGATAATCACTGTAAGAACAGAATATATCTAGCTCACCATGTCTGGTGTCAAACACTTCACATTGGTTTACCTGATCAGGTGCCAGTGATTCGAAGTAAGATCTGTAATGTTAGTGTTCACTGTAAGAACAGAATATATCTAGCTCACCATGTCTGGTGTCAAACAC
>NW_013669750.1:0-2668 GCF_000517525.1 Limulus polyphemus
GTTGTTTTCTGTACACATTCCCACTCCTTTTACCCCTTAACGTTGTGAAATGTGTGGAGGTCACCATTATGGAGATAGGACCTGTAAAGGCTGTAAATGTTTTTAAAAAGCTACTCTAAAATTTAACTATATACTCCTTAAATGACTATTATTGCGCTCATGTGTATGAGTTTTTGTTCTATTGTATCGTGTATTCGTAACAACATGTTGTGTAAAATGAATTACAGAGATTACGTAAGCTATATTAAAACAATATTTCAACCTCACAACGTCATTACTGTCCAAATTGCTGTATCTTTTAATGCTATATGTGACGGCAATATTTTCACCACAGATTGAAATTACACCAGTAAGCTTTCTTTGTAATGTATACAGCAAACCTCCAATTAAAATGTTACCATTATGTTTTCGTTTTGTTATCATTCCGCCACATTAGTTTTAATGGTTGATGGATACAAAACATTCTAAGAGAAATTCCAAAGCTAAACTTATTTTCAAATACCACAATGTTCTATTTATATATTTCAAGAATTAAACATTTAAATGCATGAGAAGTATTTTTAGAATAACAGTGATCAAAGAAGGAGTAATTCTAATTTCTCAGATATAACTTAGTACATTCCTGTTAGAGGCGTATTCTTCAATGTGCTTTTCAGAAAGGGCTTTGTTATTAAAACTAGAGAAGTATATCGTTTATTAGCAGTTATAAAATTCTTATTAGTGCTACAGAAAATAATTTTCTTCTACACTTTTAATCTTTCTTGGGAAGGAATATTAAAACTTTCAATTTTCCAATTGATTCGACACTTTCCAGTTCTATAAAATTTGATATATTCTTACTTAATTGTGAGCCAGTTCACTTCTACTACAACCATATAATGTAATTTCTCAGAGACAAACGTCTATAGACCATGTGTATTTACTACTCAAAAGTAGAGAAAATATGCTATTGCTGATTAAGATCGCCAACAGTATGTTATTTCCTACTTCAAAGACTTTTGTTGTGAGTGTGAAAATATTATTTACGGTGAACTTAAATTAATATCACTCCAATTGACTAGCCTAAAAGTGCAACTTTACTTTGGAGTTAAATAATCTTAAAACGTGAAGTAAACGAAGTTATTTTGTAATTCGGAATCATCGTACCTAAAACAAACTTTTATCGGAGGAGAATGTTCAGCTTTAGGATCAGAACAACATTGAAAGTTTCTGAAGACCAATAAGATTTCTGTGAATGTTATGGCTTTGAGTTGGAGTGAACAGTAGCTGTTACATAATTACTTCTTTTCCTAGTTGGTTCACCCAGTGGCACAGCGGTATTTCTGCAGACTTACAATGCTAGAAATTGGGTTTCGATACCCGTGATGGGCAGAGCACAGATAGCCAATAGTGTAGCTTTGTGCCTAACTTAAAACAATCAAACTTATGGTGAATACATTTATATAATGGTCAATAGAAGTACCTATAGGCACAAAAGAAGGAGATAAAAGGTACTGTTTCTCGAGCCTTTAGTTTCTTACTTTTTGTAATGCAGTCTTTTCTTTGTTCTGTTAGGTATTGATTAGAATAAGTACGGTGGGATGAGAGATTTCGGTTGTTCGAGCCGAATTACTGAAGAGATAATGAAGGGAGAAACTCCGACCCTGGTTTTGAAAGGCTCAGTCGATTACGAAAATTGAAATGAAAAGAATAAACTTATTGGTTGTAGACCAAATACTGTCTCTGTTATTTCAGAAGACGACTTTTTTGTACTGCCTTATTTTCAAAAAGGAATGAAAAACGAGAGTCTTTATCATACATCGACGATATCTCAGGAAGTAAGTTTCTTTGTTAGCTTCGAAGGGTCCTTGCAGTGGTATTTTTCAGTGTGGATCTCTCTCTCAATTTAAGCATAAATGAACATAATAATACATCTTATGCCTAAACTCAGAAATAGATCGACATCGAGATTGACACACCTCTTCAAAACTGCTCACCGCCGCAATCTCGTATGATGGGATACTAAAAATTTCCACAAGAAGAAAATTCTAAAACACCGAGTTATAATGCTATCTCGGTGAATTCCTCTTCAGAAAATGGTGTAATCTGAATGATTTCAAGTGACTACTTAGCAGACCAAAGAAGCGTCCTGTTACGGTCTTCTTCTGGTAGAACTGAAATTTCACAAATTGTAATGAAGGAATCAAGTAGACGTTTTTAAATAGGAGTAAACGTTTAAATAAGTATATAGAGCTTTATTATTTTCTAATATATTATCAATAACTATTTAGACCCGATAGTTAACTATATTTACCACTGTCTTAGGTATGCAGCAGATCAGGAATTCAAATCTTTCAGGAAATGTTTCATCTAGCTAGTATGAAACAGATCGGGAACTAGATTTTAATCTGTCTAGTATTGAGCAAACCGCGGAATGATATTTTGGCGGTAGGTTTTCATCTGTAATTTATACAATAAACCAGAAATTCAAATCTTCCCAGTAAATTTTCATATGCGTTCTACCTAGAAGTTCAGAGATTGAAATCTCAATCGTATGCTTCACCGACGACAGGTAATATTTCAATCAGTGGTCTCTGATACACTAGACAGGTGAAATCCTATTCACAATCCATTGTTTTATGACACAAACTTTAATTTAAATACCAACGTCCGTGGCCACTTTTATAAT
>NW_013669750.1:3420-21367 GCF_000517525.1 Limulus polyphemus
ACTGAAATTTCACAAATTGTAATGAAGGAATCAAGTAGAAGTTTTTAAATAAACGTTTACTCCTATCTATATACTTATTGATAATATATTGGAAAATAATAAAGCAAGACAGTGGTAAATATAGTTAACTATCGGGAGTTCCCGATCTGTTTCATACTAGCTAGATGAAACATTTCCTGAAAGATTTGAATTCCTGATCTGCTGCATACCTCGTCGGTGAAGCATACGATTGAGATTTCAATCTCTGATCTTCTACGTAGAACGCATATGAAAATTTACTGGGAAGATTTGAATTTCTGGTTTATTGTATAAATTACAGATGAAAACCTACCGCCAAAATATCATTCCGCGGTTTGCTCAATACTAGACAGATTAAAATCTACAGGTAATATTTCAATCAGTGGTCTCTGATACACTAGACAGGTGAAATCCTATTCACAATCCATTGTTTTATGACACAAACTTTACGTTGGTATTTAAATTCGTGGCCACTTTTATAATGTACAAACGATAAACTACTAGTAAGATATAATAGCGTTGTTTGGTCTATAATAGATAGTATAAAGTCTTATAGGATTTGAATCCAGGGTCTGCTACATACTAGACAAATGAAAACGTACTGGTAATATTCCAATCTTTCGTCTTATGTACAGTAAACATCTTGAAACATATTGCTTAGATATGAATCCTTTACTCGTTGTTTTCTCTACAGGAGAAAACATAATGGTAAGATTTTAATTGGAGGTTTGCTGTACACATTACAAAGAAAGCTTACTGGTGTAATTTCAATCTGTGGTGAAAATATTGCCGTCACACATAGCATTAAAAGATACAGCAATTTGGACAGTAATGACGTTGTGAGGTTGAAATATTGTTTTAATATAGCTTACGTAATCTCTGTAATTCATTTTACACAACAAGTTGTTACGAATACACGATACAATAGAACAAAAACTCATACACATGAGCGCAATAATAGTCATTTAAAGAGTATATAGTTAAATTTTAGAGTAGCTTTTTAAAATCACTTACAGCCTTTACAGGTCCTATCTCCATAATGGTGACAAACAGAGTTATCTCCACACATTTCACAACGTTAAGGGGTAAAAGGAGTGGGAGTGTATGTGGCGGAATGATAACATAGTTTTAATGGTTGATGGATACAAAACATTCTAAGAGAAATTCCAAAGCTAAACTTATTTTCAAATACCACAATGTTCTATTTATATATTTTAAGAATTAAACATTTAAATGCATGAGAAGTATTTTTAGAATAACAGTGATCAAAGAAGGAGTAATTCTAATTTCTCAGATATAACTTAGTACATTCCTGTTAGAGGCGTATTCTTCAATGTGCTTTTCAGAAAGGGCTTTGTTATTAAAACTAGAGAAGTATATTGTTTATTAGCAGTTATAAAATTCTTATTAGTGCTACAGAAAATAATTTTCTTCTACACTTTTAATCTTTCTTGGGAAGGAATATTAAACCTTTCAATTTTCAAATTGATTCGACACTTTCCAATTTTATAAAATTTGATATATTCTTACTTAATTGTGAGCCAGTTCACTTCTACTACAACCATATAATGTAATTTCTCAGAGACAAACGTCTATAGACCATGTGTATTTACTACTCAAAAGTAGAGAAAATATACTATTGCTGATTAAGATCGCCAACAGTATGTTATTTCCTATTTCAAAATGCGTACAATGTACCTTCAGATTCACAGTCTGAACAGATTTAAAATCGATACAGTAAAGTAAAACAACATCTTTTATTGAATAAATCCAGTTGAACCCTGTAGAAAACCTCTGAGAATTTTGAGCAATGAAGAAAGAAATTTATCTACATTCAACAACCAAATTCTTTTTGTTTCGCTTCCTTTCTCATCGAAAATATGTACTTTAATAACTTTTGGAAATTGTATATGAGTACCTTGTCTAAAGTGAACAGAACATAAACATCTGGTATCTGAAATATACACTAAAAAGGTTTTATAAATTTTGTTTATTACACATTATTTGATAATGAAGGCAAAGATGACCATAAGAAATATAAAAAATGTTTTCATTTTCATATATTAGACCGTAATCGAAATCTGAAAACAAGGGATTGAAGATAATTAGAACGGATGAGGACATATCTTACTATTGACGTAACTAAACTTTAGTTTAATAATAGTTTTAATGTACATTCTAAGCGTTCAGAGCTCTGGATCGAATGGTGCAAGCTTCGAGACATGATGTAACTGAACATGCTTCGTACTTCTACGTGAGCGAGTCATAAAATTGACAGACAATCTTGTTATTTAATATAAAGGATTGGGAATATTATTTATGGTGGTTAGTTCTGCTGTCCGTTCTGTTGGTTGTCAGTAGTTCAAATTAGGGACAGGTATACCTGAGCCCTCGGCGCCGCTGATCTGTCCCTAAGTGCACATAATGTGTGTTTCAAGTTGAAAATTTAAAATCCTTTTTTTTTTAAGCATTGTACATAATATGAATACTTTGACTTTCAGATCAAAAAACGTTGAACCTATACAGAACAGTAATCTGTATCCAGGGCGTAATACATTTCTCACTATACACTGTATTATTGAAAAACTATTTAGATCTAGTTTGTATTGGCCCACTCTATACTTGATAATATTACCTTTAGCTGTATGAGAAATTCATCTGTGGTTTACAGGGTTAAAACGTTTTATGTATAAATATTGTGTATAATAGTTCCTTCAATAAAAATATGATAATTTTCGGAACAACATATAAGTAAAAACTAGTATATGAATGAATATGGGAATAATTCACAACAAACAATACTACAATATAGGAACGTCTAATGTATGTGATGCTCCTCTAGTTTCGCAATCAAGTTCAATTCCATAAAACAGAAGTTTTAAGATTAAAAGAGCGAGCTTTACAGAAATGCCTTTATACTACAGGAAATGACGATACAAGTTGTATCACAATAAACAATCAAACCTTCTTGTATTAATAAACATAACAGTTGTAATTAATATCACGTCAACTGCAGACGTTCTTTCACCTTCCCCTTAATTTCTCCATTTCGATTACAAATAAAAAATGTGTAAAAATGCCCTCAAGTTACCACTTAAAAGGTATTTCCCTTAATACCAGAATTTACCAATTTGGCTGTATGATAATAGGCAACATTTTCCCGAAACAGTATTGATATATGTAGTATAACATTTAAAAAGTTACAATTATGACATTGCAAATATATAAGCAACATTTAAGCTTTACATTTATGATACAAATCATTTGAACTCTAGATTTCGTACATACTTTTTATTTAGAATCCGAACTAAACAAATTAAAAGGACTGATGGGAGAACATGGCGCAAAAGTGTTAGACTTGTTTCCACAGTGTCTGTGCGAAATTACACAATATTAATGTTATTTTCCACCATGTAACCAACAAAACGATTAGGCTATCTTCTATTTTGAGCTTTAATTGGATTAAACGATTCGTAAAAACATTGAAAGCTGGATTCATTTTTCTTAAATATATTTTCAATTTAATATTACTCAATTTTATAATCAATGAATTCGCGCATACTTAACGAATGAAGTTAAACAATCACCCAAATGATTTTAAAACGCTTATTTTCGAAACTAACATATTTTATACGTTTCTTTTTTACACAATACAAAATAAAATCAAATTATGGCGTAAAACAAACCTTTAAGCTGTTTGGCTTCTTTAACAAATGTGAAAATAGAAATCCTTTTATAAAGACGTTAAAAAACAGTAAATAATAAACTATTAAAAATTTAGAAACACGTCCATAAAAAAACGAACTTATTACAAGTCCCACGCTGGGACAGTGGTAAGCTTACGGATTTACAATGCTAAAATCAGTGGTTCTATTTCTTTCGGTGGACACGATAAATAGCACGATGTGGCTTTGATATAAGAAAAAACCCCACAAAAAACACACTTATTACAATAATATATACCACAGCTCGTGGAAATGCACGCTAGTTCGTTAATGTAATATTCATATTTTGATGAACACATTTTGCTGTTTTACAACTTACACAACAACCTAATAAACTAACAGATAACAGGAAATCTTTTATAATTTAGATAATATATGCAAGCATACATAAGAAAATTTGTCGTTACAATTGAAAGTTTGTCACATAAGAAACTACTTACCACTGTTCAGTTTTTGCTGAAACAAGGAATCTAGCCCTGGATTTTAGAATTGTAAGTTGTGAAACTTGCCGCTGACTCACATCGTGACTCGCTTCAAATGGTCTGGTGTTTGGTTGCGTTTTGTTCTTACCCATCAGTAGATCTCTAAAATATACATTAAGATCTCGTTTCACCAACCAATAAGAGTCAAGTGGGTGATGCATTTGCTTTTTCGCGACCAGTGGGAATCGGCTTTGTCCTTTCCAATAATATATGGATTGGCAAAACAGAATTACTATAGGATAGAACTAAATTTGTTTATTTGTGTGTTGAATGTTGTACCAAGCTAGTGGAGGGCTACCTGCGCAAGCCGTCCCTAATTTTTAATAGACTAGACGGAAAGCGGATACCCAACATCATCCATGGCTAACACTTCATTTACTATTTATCACACGGCTGAAAGGAAGAGCACACAGGCGATGCTCTCGATCCCGCAACACACGTATTGCGGGTTCAGCATCCTAACGATCCAAGTATGCCACGCCCTATCAAAAAATTAACATCTCTTAGGTAATTGTGATATTTAATATTTTTGTAATATTTTTCTCATTCTAATATAACAGTATGTTGATCTTTCCAGCTAAAAATATTGTTTTTCACCTGTAGCGTATTTTTACTTTCAGATACAATTTGACAAAGAAGATGACCCACTTGATTAAGTATTTTTGAAAACGCTTTATTTATTGTTACTTTTAGGCCCGCTTTCTGAAAGAGTGGGTTACATCGTAAAACTTATGTATCAAACTTGTTTATTTCTAACAATTTACTGCCATTTCAAGATAAATATTGCACGGATACTACTAATAAAAACCTTACAAGACTGTTAAATGAAAACTTCTTGTCGTTTGTATACACAAATATTCAATAACTGGTTTGGAATTTTACCGAACCCTTTATTATCGTATAAAATATACAGAATCTACAGAGGTCAAATTTTTTTACTTCTACTGTATACAAACTATTTCCGTTTAACAAACGTACCCGTATATTAAAGTTGTATTTGGTTTAAAATATCAACTGTGTTAGGAGAGGTATAATGAAGAATATCACACATTTAAGAAAGACATAACTGGCTTTACTATTTACACTAGGAAAGACAACATAAACATACCCGTATATTAAAGTTATATTTGGTTTAAAACAGTAACAGGAAACATTATTACTGCCTGCAAAAACTATTTACACTAGGAAAGACAACATAAACATACCCGTATATTAAAGTTATATTTGGTTTAAAACAGTAACAGGAAACATTATTACTGCCTGCAAAAACTATTTACACTAGGAAAGACTTCATAAATATAGCAGCATTTTAAAGTTATATTTGGTTTAAAACAGTAACAGGAAACATTATTACTGCCTGCAAAAACTATTTACACTAGGAAAGACTTCATAAATATAGCAGCATTTTAAAGTTTTTTGTGATTGAAAAAAATGTCTATCTTGGGAAAACTATAATGAATAACATCATCCGCATAAATAAAGTTATCTCCTACTACTAATTGCAATAGGAGGGATTTGATAACCATAGCCGTATTTTGAATTAGCATTTGACTGAAACCAGTAGCTATGTTAGGAGAGGAGATATAATGAAGAACATCACAAATATAAATAAGACCTAACTGGATTCAACTACTAATTACACTAGAAGAAACTTGATAATTATTCCTTTGAAATTTGTATTTGGCTTGAAATATTAACTGTGTTAGAATAGACATAATGAAGAACCTTCCTCATATTAGTAAAACCTAATTGGCTTCACGTACTGTTTATACTAGAAAATACTTAATAGACATACACTGGTTTTCTCGATTGAAAAAAAAAACTCTGCTGGGAGATGTATAATGAAGTAATTTACACATTTAACACGTTCGCTGCCACCAGTAGTGTTAATACTTGCTACCTTAGTGCCAACCAAACGTTTCATTTTTATAATATTTATTCGCGAAATTCGAAACAAACTAAGCTAATATAATATATCGCAAGAGCTATGTGTTATACTTTACATTCAAACAATTCCCAGCATCTACTAGATCGTAAGAGCGGTTTGGTGTACTCTGCTACAAAATATACTACACTGTAAGAACAATGTTATTGTTACGATAGCGGAAGTCACGCGAGACTGGGAGCATGTGCACTGGAGTTTCTCGAAGTATCATGAATTTTCCTGACAACTCTAGTTTGTTCGCCCTCCTTTTTAGTATATAAGACTGGCAAGAAAAACCAGCGCTATTAAAGAGATATAGACAGATCGAAGAGATAGATAATTGAGTCAAGCGAACAGTATGCACCGTAAGTAAAGTGCGTGACTCACTGTGATTTATAGCGTATGTTATAAAGGTTGTTAAGTTTAAAGTTTAACGTACTGATTGGAAATTCTGTGTACTAAAAAGTTATATCGAGAAAGAATAAACTAGTTTTAATTAAGAAAGGACTTGTATCGCTGAAGTTCCTCGGATATAATTTATATCGGAAATTAACAAACAAGCAGATATGTAACATTATATTTTACCACCAAGAATCAAACACTAAGTAATATGAGGTAAGTGATCTACCTTGCCACAAAAGAACCCACACTATACATCAAGTGGTAAGGGCTAGGCGTTATATTTTACTGCCAAATTATGCACTATTTCGTTATTCTATGTGTTTTACTTGACTAACAAAGAACTCACACAATGCACTATTTCACAGTGCACTAGATCGTGAAAGCTATGTGTTACATTTTGTACCAAAAAACCCCTACTATGTACCACACCTTCAGAGCTATGAACTATACAGGGTGTACAAAAAAGTCTGGAACCATAGGCACTTCCACGATATTTACAGAATGTGTTCCACGTGCTTTTTTTTTTGTAATTCGAAACAAGTTTGGAGACGGTATTTTCATTGTGCATATTTGTACCATTGTCAATAGTCCAACCTACCAATTTCCTTAATCTAACTAGCAATTCCCAACAGCACTGTGGGTGATGTTTTCTCTCTCTCTCTCTGGATGGTGTGCATTAAAGTTGGTAGCAACCTTCCGCTGGGATTAAACTTCTCTACCACACAGCATGATTAACTCGACCTTCTCATGCTTTGATATTACCATAATCAGTCACGTATCTAAAATTAAGAAAAGTTGCAAATCACTTTGGTTCCAGACTACTTGTACATCCTATAGGTTTCCACCAAAGAACCTACAAAACGTTCTGTACATTTCCTATCAAAGAACCCACAATATGTATAATCTCACAGTGTACTAGATTGTAAGAGCTATATGTGCTAGACTTAAAAACCAATGAATACATAGTATGTACTAGCTTCAAGAGCTATGTTCTGTACTTTACTAACTAGAGCTCACATTATGAAATAATCATAAGAGCTATGTCTTATACCTCACCACCGCAGAACACACACATTATCTATTAGATCGTAATTTTTTTTTTACCTTACAAAGAACCTTTACTGTGACTAGATCGTAAGAGCTGTGTAGTCTGTTTTACCTCTAAAGAAAACATACTACATAATAGATCATACGTGCTATGTGCCATACATTACTTCCAAATATCCAACACCGTATACCATATCAGAAAAACATATGTTAGTCTTTTGTCACCAAAGAACTCTCACTCTAGAGCTATGTGATATACTTTACCGCTAAAAAACCCACAATATCTGCTAGATCGTAAGACGCGTGTGCTTTGCTTTAAAACCAAAGATCTCACACTTTGTTATAGATTGTAAAAACTATGTTTTATGCTTTAACCGAAGTATCCATAGTATGTACTAAATCTTAACAGCTATGTTTTATACCGTAACCAAAGTATGTTCTAGATCGTAAGAGCTGTGGTTTTTATTTAACCAAGATATCCAACGTAGAAATATTTCATTCCATTATTCTGTAATAAAAAAATGAATACAAGAAATATATGATTCAAAACATTTTATTTTATACATGCATTTTTGTTTATCTTTAAGTGAGTGTATCATTCATCACAACTGTCATGACCTGGTGGTTAAGGCACTCGACTCGCGTTATGGGGATCGTGAGATCGAATCCTTTCACCGGACTAATTCACCCTTTCAGTCGTACGAGCATTATAATATTTTAGTCAATCCCACTATTCGTTGGGAAGGAGTAGCCCAAGAGTTGGCATAGTGTCTTGTTTCTCCCGAAAACTATTGCTAAACATCCGATATATTTAACTTCTACAAATCTCAACAATAGAATATATGACGACTCGAGAGAGAATGGTCTGTGAAAAAAAATCTGACAAGTACAAACCTTGAAATAAAAGCCAAGTTTTTACTTCAAACATAACAATTATCAATTCTCCATGAAATAAGCATCCTTGTATATACGTCATCCATGTAATTTCTTTCAACGGTGAATAGAAAAAAAACAGAAAAAATCTAATAGGATTCTATCGAATCGTGTTAAATATTTAATAGAAACTGACATTTCTCTGCCAGAGAGGAAATGTTTCACAAAACAATTTTTTTTTCTTTCTAGGTCACTGTAGGTGCATGTATGTTATTCAAATAACTAAGCTTCGATAAAAAAAACTAACTCACAATACAATAATATACCCTCAGTATCTCTTACTTCACTATTAACACAATCACTCATCACTTTTGTTAGTAATACAGTCATACGTAATTATTCCATAGCAATGGAATTATTAAATAATATTTTTCTGTTTCAAAGGTTTCTACTGTTTAGATAAAGCTATCTTTCCAAATATTTCACAGTACACGATACGCATTCCCTGATCTGCACGTACTCTCTAACAAACCTTCCAGTAGGTTGTCCGTCCCTTTTCAAGGTTCGCTCCATTGCAGAAACACGCATCCTCTGATCTGTACGTCCTGCCTAAAAAACCTTCCAGCAGGTTGTCCGACCCTCTTCAAGGTTCGCTCCATTGTAGAAACACTATCTGATAGTTACCAGATATTCATTAAAAACAAGTAATTACCAGATAAGAATTCATTAGAAGTAATTACTAGATAATAATTAATAACACTTAAATTACTAATTACTAATTAGTAGATACTAATTATTAACTAGACTAAAACTGAGTCATTGGGTGACGCTATACAAAACAGTGAGGTAAATTTGATATGACTTTCAATATTTAAATATGTACAAATCAGCATTTTTTATCAGTCATTATACGAACACGATTATAAGAAAGGAAAGTTGAGTTAATGTTGAGTAATAATTAAATTTAATTATATGCTATGTACTAAACAAAAAGAGTCTAGAAAGCAGATTAGACATAATTCAACGTGTACATTTTTTCACGCAACGGTAAACTTATGATTAAGTACTTTTGTGCAATTGTGAGGAGGAAGGCACTCACCTAAACATAAAAGTAAATTTCTAACGCAAATGTTTCTTAATTATTCTATATTATATTGTTGTAGCTTCGTCTATTGTTTGGCTGGTCCATTAGACATCTAATGATAACAAAGAAAGTTTTATTTCTTCCACTACAATTTATTAAAAGTTACCGTAACTAAAGTTCGCTGATATGCTGACGTTTACAGTACTAAAGGAGACGATAACACAACAAATTTACTAACTTTTCGTATGTCTAATACTTCTTTGAAAGAAAAATTCAATACTCACAAATGTCAATTAACAGATGAGCTCACTAACTTAAAAACAAATTCACCACTGTAACAGAATCACTCATTAATCAGCAATCAATCGCTATCTAACTTGCTTTTTACTCAGTTTTAAAATATGTTCCGGCTTGGCATGGTCTGGCAGTAAAGGAGCTCGCTCGCATGTGCGGGTTCTAAACCAGTTACTGAACATACTCGCCCTTTTACCCGTTGGGGCTTTATAATGTGACTGTCAATTTCATTATTCGTTGGTAAAGAGTAGCCCAAGAGTTGGCGTTGGGTGGTGTTGATTAACTACCTTCCTTCTAGTCTATTGCTTCAAAATTAGTCAGGCTTGCACATATAGCTCCCGAATACCTTTGCACGAAGTTCAATAAACAAACATTTTTCAACGGTACATTGATGTTCAATCTCGTATTTTTATATCTATATGTTATAGTACTGGTTTCTAAACTTCATCTCTAAATCTACAAGTTTATGTTGTACTGACGTTCAATAAGTGTCACAAGCAAATGCCGTAGAGCTAAAGAGAAATAAAAAGCGCTTGATATATCCGTTTAGGCCTAACAGTACTGATTTTGGTTAGACTTTTGGTACCTTTAAAATGCAAACATATTCTGTACGCACATATAACTATTCACTGTGATATAAAGGTCAGCTTTTATCACTAGAGCGAGTCATGTGTACATATTTATATAATTACGTTTTATTGCTTGTACTTTGGTATGTGTGTGCATAGTTTCTTATGATTCTTCAGAACACAGCAATTTAAAAAATGTCTTATGCACACACAGAAAATTAGCAAATATATATACATATGAAACATAGAAACTGGAAATATTCATAAAGAAAAGGGTCAGTTTTTGGAATTTGTAAGCGACATGGAGATAACAAAATCACAGTGACAATATTTTGTTTTAAAAATAGATGTATGTGTATTTATTTGTATCTTATAAGCTATATCATTATCATCTCGTAGTTTACATAGATATGTTTTGTTTCTAAACATAAGTTTGTGTATTTAGTTGATTTTGTAACCTATATTATTATCAAATTGTAATTTAAATAAGTGTGTTTTATTTTTAAAAATAGATGTATGTGTATTTACTTGCAATTTTGTAAACTATATTTTTGTCATTTGGTAGTTTAGTATTGCTAGATTTTGTCGTAAGAAATCATCATTAGACTACTTATGCAGAATAAATATTTAAATCGGGTACTGAAATTCTTAACATTTTCATTATATTACCACTTAGTTTTTGTCCAATCTGTTGTTTCGTCTCTCCAAATGTGTCGTACATATTATTTGTATCTGCTTTTTAAATAGTGCTTTGATCTTCTGTTCTCTTAATTCAATTCGTATAAACTCAAACTCTGTAATCACTTTCCATATAGATAATGTGAACGTTGAGAAGATTTTTATAGCTTGCTTTCTTTATTAATAAGTTATTATCAAAGCAAGCTACCTACATAAATGAAAGTGAATAATTATCGTAGTAATTAATATATCTTATTTCCCAGTACCTGTATATTTAGTTGGGTACAACTAGCTGTTGTAGATATTTTCATCGTAGCCCCATTATTACTTCATAAGATTTACCGAGCTTAAGGAGTTTAAATTAGTCATAAGTCCGTATAATAAGATAATAAAGCAAAATAATCCTCGTAATAAACATTATTTTCGATAAATAAATGAACTTCAAAGTAAAACGCCAATAAATGAAAAGAGACTTCAGAACTACACTAGAATTGAGGATGTCACAAGTATAAACTCCTACTAACAAACCTTGCTCCTCAATATTCACTTATACAGTTTATGTACTGTCCACAGACTTACACTGATCGGTTTTTTTCACTTAAAATTTAGAGTGAAATACTACTTTTCTCAAGAAATTTAAATGTAAGTCAACAGTAGAGCAGTGGCCCCATTATCCAGAGGTCCTAGGTTAAAGTCACTGTTGCGGAATTTCTTGTCATTTACTGGATTTTTTTTCACTTGAAATATACTGTTAAAGAGTGCCATTTTTTATTTATTATTGGAATACTAAAGTAAATGTAAGACTGTGTATCGATTCCTTATGTTTTTTTCTGTGTATCTATCATAATATAGTATGGTATATTCACTCATAATAAAAAGTCTTATAAGTGAACATTGACATGAACGGCTTGTTCTCTTGGTGAGCTCAGTGGTAAAGCACTGTCACAGATTCACGTGTCACTCGTGGGGTGTCTTATTGGCTTTCTCACTTGGAAACTTAATGCTAAATATTACTTATTCATTGTTTCCTGACGGAATTCTAATTACTTATAATTATATTTCTGGTAATTAATTATACAACTGTGGTTTGTTTATTTTTATTTTCAGTGTTTTCAGAACATATATTTAGATGAGAATAAATGTGATCGGAAAGTTCTTTCGCAAAAAAAAAAACACAAAAAAAACTATTTTTGCCAATTTACCATCATGCAACAATCTATTGTAACTCATCCATATTTTTCTATGAAGAACTGAGTTAGCACTAAATATAAATGTTTTTGTTTACTTAAAACACGGTTTCCATTACAAGCATGAAAGCCTACATTAACATGTAATATTCAGGAGATCAAATCTTATAGGTTTCTAGACTCATGGCTCAAAATTTTGTCTTAGTAGTTTCTTATTATGAATTTTGACGAATCTTGCTAGTTTCGAATTTGTTCGTTAATTTTCATTTTATTATATTCCATTGATTGAAATCCCCTCAAAACGTTTCTAATTGATATTTTCATAAACTTTAATAGTAAACTGTCCATTACTTTTCCTTTCAATGTTATTTCAAAAGTTGATTATGAAACTTTTGTTCAAAGCCCGTTATCAAATATGCTCGCCCTTTCAGCTGTGACGATCAATCCCATTTTTTGTGGGTAAAAGAGTAGCCCAGGAGTGGTGGTGGGAAGTGTTGACTAGCTGTCTTCCCTCTAGTCTATCGCTTCAAAATTAGGGACAGCTAGAACATAGCCTTCGAATAGTTTTGTGCAAAATTCAAAAGCAAACAAATGAGCTGTTATAGCAAGAAGTTCAATAATTTTCCATTTTGTGTTATTTCAAAAGATAATTATGAAAGTTGTATCCAATTGATTGTCTTTGTTTTCGTACATAGAAGCTGAGGGATCTTTAATATAATTTGTACATGGATTTTTGTTTAGCTTTAGAAGAAGTTCGATAATCCTTACATTTTTAGATTTCCTCAACGTTTAGTTATATTATCAAATCATTATTTCTTCACGCACCTGACACTAATTATTAACTAGACTGAAACTGGGTAACTCTATACAAAACATTGAGGTAAGTTTGATATTGCTTTCGATTAAGGTTAAAGGTTGTAAACATTTTAAGTACTGTAATAGCAGTAGTTCTTTGATTGTTTAGTATACTGGTTGCCAAGTATTGCTTAAAATTCAGTGACTTAAGTTCTGAATTATTAGTGAAAATAAACTGGTAAAATGCTTTATTCACCCGAGTCTTGCTTATTGTTTATAGGGTAAAAATAAACTAACTTCACCAATAAAAGCGATGTTTGTTTAAGTAAACCCTTATTGTAGATACAAATAATAAATCTGTTACGTCACTGGTTCGACTGAAAATGGTGAAGATGTCTAGTAAAAAGAGCATGCTTTCAAAAAACCAGATGGAAGTCTCTGATTGGTTGAGGCTTCCACTCAGACTTCCTGTTACTTAAACTAGAAATCGGGTTTCGATACTGGCAGTGGGCAGGACATAAATAGTTCACCCTGTAGTTTGTGCTTAACAACAAATGAACTGAAAATACACCTATGTTTCAGTATTTTAAATCCTTGTGTTGGTTCTTTTGCAGTTTTTTTTTCTAATATCAACTGGTGTTAGAATATGTTTCATTTAAATCCAAACATTACAGAATCTAAAACGCTCAAAGTTCACAGAAATGTTTTAAAAACTTAGTTGTCCATTACTAAATTATTTGTTTCGTTAGCATTTATTATTTTTTCAGTCATTTGTTATAACATAGAAATTACTTATATTTTCAAGAGAATATCTTTTTTTAGATATGATTTCATGCTTGATAAGGTTCCTTTAGCTATAAAGTTTACCTTGCAATCATAGATATTGTATGTCTGTCTGTTTTTAAACCAAAATGGTTAGATGAAAGGAAGATTGAAACAATGCTTCTTTAATTTGTGTCAAAGATCAAGGTCACACTCTTCAAGGATATTCGCATCATTTAACAGTGGTGCAAAATTATTTCCATTTCATTAATAATAAATTTTTCTTTAAATTTATATTATTTTATGACACAATTAACTAATTTCAATTAGCTCTTTATTGTTTCCTCCAATAATCTCATACTTCTGTTAACTACTTACTTGTTACTTGTTTTTCCGTAAAGCTATATAATGAGCTATTTGCTCTTTATCCATCGCTAGGAACCGAACTTCGGATTTTAGCGTTATCATTGTCCATAATCGTATCAGTGACACATCATAGGACACGTTAAAAACCATTGTCATAATTCTTGAACAAACTTAAGACGTGAACTGTAAAAAATATATACTCACTCACTAACATAGCTAGTGTTGAAATAAAATAGAAATAATAATATAATTTGTTCATTACTGTGCAGAAAGCGTCCATCAGTGAAGTATAAAGAAAGTTAAATACGTTATATTAAAACGATTCTGGAACTTTACTGCGTTGTTATAGTCCATGTCGTAACGTCCGGTCATACTCTATCTGACGACCGTGTTTCTTGATAATAGCCTTGCGTATATCTTCCATTGAAAAAGACACTGTCGTAAGGCTGTCAGGTACAAAGTAAAATACTATTCTCTGTTTATTTTCCATATGCAATATAACATAGGAGACGACGTTTTAGCGTTCTAAGTCCATAAATTTACCCCCTAACCCACCGGGAGACAATTGAATAAAAATAATGCACGTCCATTTATCTTAAAACAGCATTGTTTATGACTCCAATGTGTTACCTTGTTACTGCATGAACAATTATTAAGAATTCAACATTACTGAAAATCGACAAAATTTCTTCGAACTATCATGTAAACTGAGGGGTAAAGAGAACTTTTACAAACAGAAATATTGTTTCCGTTTCGGACAGAGTAATGAAGTATATCACTCACAAATTGCTTAAACACTTTGACTGCAAAAATTGTAAAGTACAAGTTTAATATTTTAGAAGCATGCAACATCCAAGCGGTTTATCATATTTTGTATCTCTAATTGATCAACATTTTACCTATTCAAGCTCATAATTAAACAAATGTGCCATTTCAAAAGTAATAACAGTAATAAAAGTAATAATTATTAAATATTTGTCCATAAGTCAGACCCATCCATATCAGCATTAAATTTTGTGTAAGGAAACTTGTACGAAGTGTAATGAAAATACTTTAATTTTTGTTTCATAAATCCAATGGAGAAGTGAGAAAGTTTTTCCTTTTACTTTACTCTGTCATTTGTGAATGTGGTTGGCGTATTTATTTACAGAGAAGTTAAAAAAGAACTCAGTTGTTGTACATCTAATAATACTGACATAATCTGCCAAAACGTCACTTATGCATTTTAAACTTTCAACGTGACGGATTTAAATTATGTTAATTGAATTATATACGTCCTGTTTCACAAGTTAAAATAAATACAACACTTTTGAGTAATAGAACAACACATGAATGAAGTGTTACGTCAATTTAAACTAAGATAAATAACACAGTTGGAGAATTCACGAGAAACTTTTGTTTCACATCCCACCCTCAATGGTTCAACGGTAGGAATTAAAGTTTATAACGTTAACATCCGGGGTTCAATCCTTGGAGTATGCACAGAGTAGAATACCCACGGTATAAACTGACAGAATACAAGAACGATATAGTGACTCTCACGACATCATGACTAGAATACTACCAACTGCTCTCGAATAATACGTTCACATAATAATAGAAATACAACAAAACGTCAAAATATATTTCCTGTACAAATGTTCTAGGTCCGTCGCCGCGAAAAGACTTTTTCACACTAGGGTGCACTATAACAAAGACGGTCAAATCCTACTATTCAGTTGGACTAGAGGAGGTCAATAGTTGATGGTGGGTACTGTTAATTAGCTGCCTTCCTTCTAGTCTATCAATTCATAATCAAGGATAATTATATGTACGTGTTAAAATTCTGAATTCAACAACTAAACGAACTTTTATAACGTTTGTCGTACATCGTATTAAGTAAACATATTCCACATTGCACATAAGAATAATAAATAACTTCCTAATCTTTTGATAACTGTATCTTAAATTAACGAAACCAATGATAAAATGTTAGCTGTAACTTACTATTGTAAAATAAGGTATTATTTATTTGGACAGTATTTGAATCTTTAGTTGCCATTTGATTTTCTCAGGTTTGAACCAGCTTAGGTTTAACACGTAAATATCACAGTATTTATCTTCATGACAAATGTTTGTGGGGTTTATTAGGACTATTAACTTGAAGATATTAATCTGCATATCTGTAATAAAAATAGACACATCTACTTTGGAACAGAAAATCACAGTGTTCATAAACTGCTACTGTGATTTATCTAAGTATATGGAAAACTCCACATTAAAATTAAAAAAATATTTATAAGGTTTGGCTTGTTTTTGAAATTATATTTAAGTGGTTTAATGCAAATCAAAGTATATAAAAACGCCTTCATTTAACGCTAACCTAAAATTATGATGAAACTATACTGTTCAAGGGAATGCATAATACGGGTATATTTGTCCAATTAAAAGTGTAATGTGTGTTTTAAACACCAGTTGTCATTTCAGTGTAGTCTTCTAGGTTTACTTATAGTTTGAAGCTATAAAAATCAGCATCGGAATCTTTATTGTTGTCAAAAGTAATAAAAATATTCAATACTGCATGCTTATTTAGCTAAGCGATGTGTACAGTGGGTTAATTGTATGTTATAAAAACGATTTGCTTGTACTAGATCAGGGACGTGGCGTCGAATATGCCAGTGTTTCGCCACAGACGACATATTTTGCACTAACAGATTTAGTTCACTACGAATTCGTTAGTGCAATGTCATGAAGTGTGAGGTGAGCTTGTGGCTGGAAAAGAAACTGAAATGACAGAAATTTCATTCGACCTCGTACATGTCAAGTCGCCGGGTGCGGCTCTAATTAGCTTTTGTACTTTTAGTCTGATTAAACGTGGTATTGGAAGCCGATGGTCACGAGCACTGCAGGGTTTGGAAGAATGTGTATAAAGATGTGTTGTATAAGTTTGACTTTGTGATCTTTCTCAAAATGTGGTTACAATAGGAAATGCAGTGTTGTGCAAAAAGTGCTTACTCACAGCCATAACACTTGGAATGATCAACGGCGGAAGACGAAGTTTGGTGGACACCACGGCCCTAGTGGCTCAGCGGCATATCTGAGGGCTTATAACACATACAATTGGGACCCGATGAGCAGTACACAGAAATCCATAGTACAGAAACAAAAAAACATCAAAAGCGCTATAAGACCTGGAACGTAATTCTTATATAGTTGGGTTAACCCGCAGCATTGTCAAAGTTGCCACTATTATAGAATTACCTTTACTAGAATTAGTTATGAATATAAAACATCAGTATTGTCGTTGATAACTGCCAGCGTTAAAACTTATCAGATACATCTGATAGAATCAGATTGAATACTGAGTTTCTGTTGTTGTTTTAAGTCTAATCAAAGTTTTGTGTTAAGACCTAATCATAAACACCACAATTTTTAAATATCTAATTTTATTTCTATTATTAATATATAGAATTTTCATTGTTATAGCATAAACATCATTTGTAATTTAAATCCGAAGAAAGTTTGATTATTGTATTGTATGTTAAAACTATTGGAAGTTTAGTGATATTTAAATGACATGCAATATTTGTAGAAAAATTTTGAATTGAAAATAAGAAATATATTTTCAGAAAAACATTGTCTTGATGTTAACAACAAAACATCGAAAACCAGATTTAAAGATGACTCTCACAGTTAAAACGAGTTCGTTTACGGTAACAAAACACGTGAATATTTCTTGTTGTGTATAAATAAGTGGGGCCC
>NW_013669750.1:21454-62175 GCF_000517525.1 Limulus polyphemus
ACGAAATTACCAAAACAAACAATAAATAAGTTCTGCATATCCGAACGAACAAAACAAACTAGAAAGTCATTGTTTCAACGTCTTTCCATACGATTATTAATCTATTGCCCTCCAGTGGCACAGCGGTATGTCTGCGGACTTACAACGCTAGAAACCGGGTTTCGATACCCGTGGTGGGCAGAGCACAGATAGCCCTTTGCGTAGCTTTGTGCATAAATTAAAAAACAACAACAAACAATTAATCTATTATAATAATTTTTTTTGAACTTCGCACAAACCTATTCGAGGGCTAAATGCGCTTGGCGTTCCTAATTTAGCTCTGATAGACTAGAGGGAAGGAAGCTAGTCAACACTACCTGCCTTAAACTCTTGGGCCACTCACAGTGAAATTTACCGTCACATTAAAATGCCCCGACGGCTGAAAGGACGAGCATGTTCAGTGAAGGGAATTCGAACCCGCGACCAGCAGGCTGCTAGTCGAGCACCCTACACACCAGGATATTCCTAGCTGTGTTTAAGAGAGAACGAGTGTTATAACAGATTAAAAGAGAATTAATCTGAACATATTACTTCTACAATGAAGTATTTAATAAATTACAGAAAGAAATATGTACTGTAAAAAAACTAGGAGAAAATCGAAATACCGTATATATAATTCAGATCTCCTATGAAAATAATTATCAAATACAATCCAGGGCTATAAAACACAAATAAGAATAAAATGATGTGAAATTATCAAAAAACAACACACACACATATATATAGGGGTTCAAAATGGAATGGCCAAGTTCCAGAAGTTTGTAGGTCAAAAAAGTGTATCACATACCAAGAGAGAGAGACTAGCGCCCACAGTGACCCAGCTACTGTGACCAGCAACTCAAGTATAAAACATATTTTAGAAATCAGTTTTCGGAAAGAGCTGATACATACCCTTTCCAAAAACGATCAATATACTCCAACCAATGTTAAAATGTACTTCTGCTACATCTTGTTACAACGCGACTTTATATTGGTTGTGGTTGTCATGATTTACATCTTAAAAATTGTTTTAATATAATGCACTTAATCCTTTGTATTCTTTCGTCTAAAAATTTAATAAAATGATAGCTCAGTATGTTATATATTTCACACACAAATTCAAAAATTAAGAAACTACAAGTATTATACCTAGATAGAAAGCTGGAAAGCCTCATAAGTTTTTTTCGGAATGAAAGAATAAAGGTTAATAACGTACAAATGTTAACAGTGTATCATAAATGGAGTATTTCAAAAGAATGCAAACTCCGGCCTTCGTATAAGTACAAAATTAACATTTACAGATGCGAAATAATGTGAACATTAATAAACATCTATACAGGAGGGGAGAAGAGGTCAAAACTGCACCTGACGATGATGCCCGTGACTTGACCTCACGTCCACCACACAATTACACATAAAAACAAGTCAGCCACAATAGACACAGAAAAAAATCCAAAATAGTCAACGAATACTATAACACTATCTTCACCACGCCAAAAACAAAGAAATTGGATTAAGCACATTGCATTAAAGTTAATATATATATATCAAAGACAACAAACCACTTTCATCCCGCACTTCCCTGTCTCACTAAACCCGGGCTCATCATCCACCAATACTAACATAGACAGACCCATCTCACTCAGCGAAATAAAAATAAGCATTAAAAAACTCAAAGCTCTTCCCCAGGCGAAGACGGAGTCCGAAACATCATCCTAAAGAACGCGTCTCATACTTTACTAACACACCTTTGTGCCGCATATAACCTATTACTAAACTCTGGTTACTAACCCCTCACCCTGGAAATCTGCTTTAATAAAAGTCATCCCCAAAAAAGGGGATAACCCAAGCGAGCCCTCAAACTACAGACCCATTAGCCTATTTAATTGCCTCGACAAACTGTTAGAAAATAATAATAATCACAGCACAACTCTTACATCACCTGGAAACAAACTACTAACGGACATACAGAAGACCATCAGACGACAAACCACCTGGTAAAACTACCGTGGATTCAATCACAATCACGCAACAGTAGCTACCTTTGTTATTGTCAGAAAAGCTTTTGACAGCGTCTAGCACCTCGGACTACGTTACAAACTAACTCAGTTCAACATTCCAGATCACTAATACGTTGAATTTCCAGCTTCCTCACTCACAGAAGGCCACAACTAAAATCAACAACGATACATCTACACCCTACTAGCAGGAGTCCTACAAGGTTATGTTTTAAGCTCTCTGTTATACATAATCTTCTACACTTTCCTACTCACACAAACACACGCTTCTCAATACGCGACCTCCGTTTGACCACACACATACAATACAACTTCTCCCGAACCACATAACCATGTAATACAACACCTGGCGTTTCTTACTCAACCCCCCTTTCAAATCAGAAGCAATTATCTTCAATAAAATCCTCAAATAAAACAAGTCCAAAATACAAAATATCACACTCAAACTACACGACTCCCAAATCAAGTTCACTAACTCCATCACATTCCTTCGCATAACATTCAATAGCAGATTAACATGGAACAACGCTTACATAACACACCCAAGAGAGCAACCCAAAGAACCGACTACCTCTAAAAAAGGATGGGACGCCCAAACACTCACAGTAATTTTTAAAATGTATATAAGACCAATCATCGAATACGGTAATCCCATCACTTTCCACATGCCATAACACTTATACAGAAAACTCGAATGCCTACAATCAAAAGCAATAGGAATCGCCTACCCATTTACACCCCTTCATCTTATTTAAATAAAATCAGCATGTTAAAAACAGCCAAACAAAGATTCATCGACGTTGCCACATCTTATTACAAAGAAGTCGATCAACGTAATAACCTTTCAGCAAAATTCTCCAAACTCTCTGAAATCCAAGATTCCTGGTGAAAATACACCTCCCCTTAACACACTTACAAAACACTCACACAGACAAACTTACAAAACTTTGTAAGTTTGTTACTCTCCTTTCACTATAAGTTATAAATTCAGCGTAGTTTAGTTGAAATAATATTTTAAAGATTCATGAAGTCAGTCGATTAGCTAAAATCCTCTAATTTCTATGTATTAAATCGTAAGGAGTGCACTGCACTGTAGACAGTTGGAAGATGTTGGGTCATAAAGCAAAATTATTAAAAAATAATGAGCTGTTTCCACTGATATGGCACATGTGGCTTTTTGGCGGTTTTTAGGACACTCATTGTCGGGTGCTTTGACTCTTGATGTGCTAACTGACCTAGAGTGGCCAAACTTTTGGCAATTAAAGCACTGAAGTAAGGGACTGAATGAATTTGGCAAGTTCTACTGTGTGGTGAACGTAGCACAGGTTAATTAGGTGATCAACTTCTATTGATACTTTCATAAGCGGATTTATTAACCTTATTAGAGCGAACTTTAGCCTTTCTTTTTTTTTTCTTGGCTGAGAGGTCTTGTAGGCGGAGTTCTTGAAGAACTTCGCAGGTTGGATATCGAAGGATAACAATGCTAATATATTTTTTTTACGTCTGTCTTCGCCTGGAACATGTTCGTTAAATTTCGCACCTTGGAAAGCGTATTCAGACCAGTGTTTGAGCTTTTACTTAGTGTAACAAGAATAATAATTATTTACGTAAGCGACAATAGTTACATACTGTTACAAGACATAATAATATACACAAGTTAATATTTATTCTAGTGTAAAAACATGATTTTTTCTGTACACGTGGCCCGGCATGGCCAGGTGGTTAGGGCGCTCGACTCGTAATCTGCGGGTCGCGGGTTCGAACCCCCGTCACACTAAACCATGCTCGCCCTTTCAGTCACGGGGCGTTATAATGTGACGGTCAATCCCACTATTCGTTGCTAAAAGAGTAGCTCAAGAGTTGGCGGTGGATGGTGATGACAAGCTGCCTTCCCTCTAGTCTTACACTGCTAAATTAGGGATGGCTAGCGCAGATAGCCCTCGTGTAGCTTTGAGCGAAATTCATAACAAACCAAACCAAACTGTGTACACGAGAGTTAGTTGTCTAGTGTTAAGAGATGGATAATTCTATACATAAGGGAAAATATTTATTCTCTCACAACAAGAGCTTAAAAAATTGCTGCAACAAAGATATTGAATCAAAATAAAATTTAAGTACCCATGATTGTGTCTGTGGTTTTTGATGCTGTCCTGTGAACATTCAAATAAATATTTAAAAATCTATCTACATTAGTAAGTTAGGAAAACTTTTAAAAAAGTTTGTAAAAGTTACAGCATCTTAGTTTATTCATCGTCATAGTACTTAAGCAGTGAATATAGTGTTATTTTAATGAAACACGTGTATTTTTCAAAAGGCTTCAGTGAAACAAGATAAAATAGCAGTGACAACATCACGTGTTTAAACAATATGTTTAATTATAAAATAAACCGAATATATAATACTTTGATAGAAAGAAATGTTATAAATGCAATATTATTTTAAGTCTCTACTACAATATATTATATACTAACTGAATTACTCATTTCCTGCACAGGTGTCCAAAATATTTGAAATAGGTATTTTAAAACAAAGAAATTTGTTTTAAGAATATATATTTAAAAAAATCAATTTTCATAACATTTCAATTTTTACCTAAACCTTTGATTTTCAAAAAAAGTAAATAAAAATACACAATCTAAATTAAAGCTTCTTGATATAATATATTGAGAATCATAATGATGTGCTGTCAAAATATAATCATTGCCTTCTTCTCTCTCTCCTTCCCCTTCAGTTTGTCTCAAACTTCTGGCTACAGCTTCCTCCTCATTCCTTCAAGTTTTCCATTTCTTAATTGATCAGATTCTTATGTACGTACCTCACCAATTCTAACTCTTGAAGCTTTTAGCCTTACTTCTCTTTCTTCCTGTGATTTATTTTCCTCCTATCTGTTTTTCTAACTATCAGCTTTTAGCCTTTCTGTTCTATCCTCCTGCGATTCATTTCTCCTTCTTTCTGCTTTTCTTGCAGTCTGTGGACTATTTTTTTAAAGAGGTGTTGATGTGGCTTTTCTTGGCATTTTAAAGGTTAAGCATACATGTTACTTTTCTTCTAAAGGGTTAATAATCAAAAAATCAAATTTTATACCAAGGGAATTGATCAATTCTTTATATCAGTTCCCTGTTAAAGAAGTGATCAGTATAATTAAGTGCGGAGCATCAGTTCATCAGTTACCATTGTTTAAAACAAGTTTTTAAGTGTACTATGTTCATTACAGTTGCCCTTTTAAAAAATTACAACTGTACTCCATTACATTTTATTTCGAATGAATGTTTTTAATGGCCATAGTCTCTTTTATTCTTAAAACAAAGTAATTTTCGACAGTTCACTAATTTTAAGCTTCGCGATTGTTAACGGAATACCACTGAAATATAAAACACGCTAAACACTCACAGACACTTCCGTGCACTTTGCCAAACTACTCCGAGACTGTCGCTAAATAACAAGAACAAAACAAATGATTGGTAGGTATTTTGATTTTAATTCTTTCAGGCCTCGAATAGTTGCCTTTCTCTAGTCTATCGCTTCTGAATTAGGGACGGCTAGCGCAGATGGGCCTCGAGTAGTTTTGCGCGAAATTCAACAAAAAAAGAACAAAACTACCTGTAAGTTATTTATAGTTTTCTGTCTAATCTGTGCTTCATGGAACTGTTATCATAGAAGTGTCAATAAAAGCAAGTATAACATTTATATATGTCATAACCTCATATAAAACTGAAGATAGTTTTACACTTTACCTTAAACATTTTGGGTTTTAAAACAGCTGCTCCCCAGTGGCACAGCGGTATCTCTGCGAACTTACACTGTTAGAAACCGGGTTTCAATACTCGTGGTGGGAAGAGCACAGATAGCCCATTGTGTATCTTTGTGCTTAACGACAAACAATTAACAATTTAAAACAGCTTATTGAAATTACTTTATGATACACGTTTTAGTATGTTAACAACTGAACAACTCTTGTTGCAGAAAAATGTCTACAATAAAGGTGTACCTCAAGACTGATGGTGAACTCCCACCACTCGATCAAAGGTAGCCCAAGATTTGGAGAAGGACGCTGCTGATTATTTGCCTTTGCCTTCCCTCTAATGGAAAGATATTGGACATTATCCAAGCTGAACAGAATTTGAGTATATACAACCATATTTGTTCATGTTAGGCCGTGAAGGCTTCAACAAGACAACGGTTTTCTCTTCAGAGTTTCTGATTTTAAACGGAGCTCACATGTGCCGATCTCTACCCTGGTTCAGGATCCCATTTCTCTTATTTATATCACAAGATATCTTGTTACTTTTTTGTAAGTTCTTTTAAATAAAAAAATTATAATTTCTTTTGTTTCTCATATTTGTGCAAAACTAAAAAAGACTGTATGCGCTAGCCGCCTCTAATTTTGAACTGATAGGTTTTGAGTACATTCAAATGACAAATACTGCTACTTCAATTCAAGCAAAAGCAGCTATCAAACATATAAAGCACAAATTGATAATATTTTTTCAAAGCTTGTACATTTGTTTTACCGCATCTAAGAGCATGTTTTCCAAGCATCATTTGTTAAAGATGTGTTAAATTATGTAGTATTATTTTCATTGTTTGTATTTAGAAATTTTGCGCAAAGCTACATAAGGGCTATCTGAGCATAGCCGTCCTTTCTTTTGAACTTATAGTTGATAACACTTGTCGCAAATCCTTGGCCTAGTCTAATAAAATAGTAGTGTCTGATCGTCACATTTATAACACAATCATTGCTCTAATATTTGATAAATTATATGAGTAGCGTTTTTTGGATAATAATAATAAGAATATCAGATATTTCTTGAGATTTTTGGTGCCCCCTCCTGTTGCTCAGCTTGGATGTTTATAGCGCTAAATGTCGGGGTTCGATCTTGCTTAAAGGCAAATTAATTCATTGAGTGTTTTTCTGCCAATATGAGAAGAGCAATAACTAAACTTGGAATTTGTTTAAGAATTCTTAAAAACTTCAGGAAATAATTCTTAAGAAACTGTGTATCTAGGAAACGCTTTACAAAATTCTAAATGACTAAGATTTTCCTAAAATACCTCTAGGTGTTTTCTGTAAAATGTATGGAATTTGTTAATTGTCAAACAGGGTTTTAATTTTAAAATTTCTAATGGTTAAAGTCAGTTAAAAACTATTAGTCTTCCCCTGAAATTTAACTGAAAGAAAACATGATAGCAACGCTAGATTATATTTCTTATAGATACTAATACTATATGGTATCAAGAAAGTTAAATCCATGAACGTATTTATATCTTAAAGATTTATTTTCTTTTTTTTTTTGCCGAAGGTAAAACTGAAAAGAAAATCTGTGACGTAGTGACCTAATGCATTGCTTTATTGGTCGTACTCACTTCTGTGGACTGCTGTTTTGCCTATTCAAGGCTCAACAGCACAGCTTGGGTCAGCAAACAAAACAATACATTTAGGCCTCTTATAATGGTGATTTTTATATTATACCTATGGGATTTTTAAGTCCCTTTAAATCACCATTGAGCAACTTAATTTAATTTAAGTGTGTGAATAATGCTGGAACATTGACCTGATTCATTATTCTTTTATTAATAGAGTTCACACTTTTATGTTTCAATAATTGAAATACAACAGCTGAAAACAATACCATGTTACCAATATAACTTACTTGAAGGTAAATTGAGGACACAGATAATCTTAGATTAGCTTTAGGCCTACAGTTAGTTAAACATCTTCTAACTAATTACCTAAATTCGCCACTCTATCGTAATTAAACAAATAAAATATCCATTTCAGTAAAATTATCTAGAAAAAATTGGGTTTTCAATGTACACGCAAAACATTGTACTTTCGTAATACCTTGGTGATCAGAAGTTTTCGAAATAAAGGTCAGAATTAATAAACTTCGACTTTCTTACGTAGTTTATAGATGTATTTGTTCTCGATATAAACGAGATTATGTGGGACCATTTATAACATCAAATTAAACAGAAGTTGAACCTAGTTTAGGTAATTTCTTCAAACATTTACAGACATTTGAACAAACAATATGGCGACACTACTGAGAAGAACAACTTTATCATCTTGTGTAGTACCAACAGAGAACAGAATGTCAGGTTGCAAGAAAGTCTCGCGATTAAAGAACTCAAACTTAAATATAACTTAAACTCACCAACAACAGATGTTCTCAAAATGTTTATGCTTACATCTCTTGTCTGTGGACTTAATCATTACATTCTGTGATAATTTCTAAACGTGTGTGTCCATTTTTTAAAGGAGTAATTTGCGTCCTCGATGTTTACATTTTGTTGCGTTCTTACAAATAACGAGTACTGCTCCTTCAGTTCATTGGCAAGAGAAGCTATCAGACATACGAGTATAAGATACGATTTGGTTTCGTTTGTTCACAGTTTAGACACTTCATTGATTTTATCGGAGAACAAACTTTGATAAAGACTAGTGTTAGTACATAGTATTAGTTATGCTTTTACGCATTTTTGTTCTTCAAGGGCTATCAAGGTATAGCCGTTCTTAATTTTGAACTGAGAGTCAACAACATAGACCGCCAACTATTTGATTACTTTTATCTGTCCCAAAATGTAGAGCGTGTTTTATAATAATGGGACGGGTACGGTGAACCCTCAGATTCATAGTTCGAGCGCACTAACCACCAGGCCACACCCAATCCCTTTAGTATTTCAAACGCTCGAATTTAATATAAAACTTTATCATGTGTCATAAAAGCAATATACAGATGTTCATTGATTTTGCTGTGATTTTCTGCCCCTCCAGACCGGCTAGAAAGCTGGATCTGTGTATCATGGATCTAACAGTACAGTAAAGAATAAATGGGTGTAAAAAATAATAAATAATGGAGAAAACAACAGTTAACATGAACTTAACAATATCACGTAAGGACATATAAAATCAAGAAACAAAGTCACTGAAACTGTAGTTATATATGTCTACACGCTCCCTCAAGTATGATGAGGACACAATAATGTCAGACCATGTTTTTACCATAACGGTAGAAATCTATAGAAAAATAATTAAAGTAAGCTATGTACACATGTGACCTGAAATGAAACAAGTAGAGAAATATTCGCTTAAAATGGAACAAGTAAATAAAGTTTTAATTAAAGTACAATATACAAATAATAAATATTATTATGATATAAAATCATCAAAAAAAGAGGAAGACTTAGGTGAAATAGAAAGGGAGATAAGATATTTTATGTTAGTTATGTAGCTGTATACTATCATAGGATGGATAGAAAATGACAAGATTTTGTTTCAAATAATATCTGGAAAATAATTCATAAATAAAAAAATCTTATAACGCTATTTCCACAATTAATTATTCTCATTATTATCATTAAGTTAAATTGTTTTACTTCCCTTACGACAATAAATAGTAATGAAACCAGAGTGATAGTAGCAAAATGTTTGAACTGATTTATTTAGAATTTTTCTATCATTGAAATCTCAAGCATATTGAAGTTATCTCCACCAAAGATCTAATGAGCTGAGATGTAAATCGATATCTTATTTTGATATGACATTTAGAATCTTTGCTAACTTATTGGTATTATTATTACTATGTATTTTAACAGGATGTCAGAACCATTGTTCATCATACATATTTAGTCCGTTAGGAGGCTTTTCTTGGACGTAGCTAATTGTCGCACCATTCGAATAAGCTAGAGATATACGCAAACAGTTATCTTTTTAGTTTGATGCAAAAAACTAGTTATGTCAAAACTGTTTTTGGTACTTGGAGATTTTCACTGCTCCTGTGTATAGAAGGCAAAGTTGGCGTTGTTTTTTATGCTAACTTTAAAACAGAAAAGAGTGAGAAGATTAAGGGATAAGAACCATTTCACTAAATATTACCTGTAAATGTGTGATCATCTCATAAGAAATGGCACGTTTATATTTAAACAAAAAAATCGGCAAATCTGAATAATATTCTTATGCTTCTAAAATGTTATCCTTTTCACAGAACGTGCTCGCTCTTTCAGATGTGGAGGCGTTATAAATTGACGGTCAATCCCACTATTCATTGGTAAAAGAGTAGCTCAAGAGTTGGCGGTGGTTGGTGTTGACTAGTTGCCTTCCCTCTAGTCTATGAGTGATAAATTAAGGATGGCTAGCGGAGATAGCCTTGATGTAGCATTGCGCGAAATACCAAACAAACCAAGTCTATCTAAAATATTATAATCACCTACACACTTTGTTTTCTTTCACTAAACATACCATTGAGAGAAAAGTACAGATCACAAGACAAACAATGTTATTTTCAACCTTGCCCTTTTAAAATGTTCTTAAACTGGTTGTCAAAAATGTGTACCTGGTATATTCTGGTTTGCTCGTATAATACTTTTATAGATTACGAACAAATAATTGGGCTTCTGATATTTGAGCATAAAATTTTCATACATGTGTGGTAGAAAAAGGTAATATATGTTGCTCTCTCAGTTGATGTGTAAAATTTACGTGACAGTGAATGAACGTCTATGTGATTTTTTGCATCACCCATAAACTCGCTGCTTTCGGACTAACATCAAAAAGACAGAAATCCTTCATCACCCGTCACCTAACTCTCACTATGTAGAGCCAACTGTTCTTCTCTCTAGCGACAAACTAAACATCGTTAACCAGTTCACTTACCTCGGCAGTACAATTTCTAACGACAACAGCCTCGACATAGAGTTCGTCCGCAGGATCCAAGCGGCATCTGCCTCTTTCGGGCAAGGCAATTATACGAGAGAGAGACTGAAAACAGCGTCGCATACGACCAATAACTAAGTGCAAATTATATGAAGTCGTGATACTGAGCTCCTTATTATATTCAGTAGAGACTTATACACTCTATTGTTGTCATGTGAAAAAATTGTCCAGCGTACAACTCATACACAGAAGAGTGATCTTGAATATATCTTGGGAAGACCGAATCACTAACGAGGAGGTTTTGAAGCGCGCCTATATGCCGATATAGTAATGTGGTCCGTATGCCAGAACATAGCCTTCCAAAGACTCTGCTTTACGGAAATTTTCCTTTGGTCAGCGTCGGAGAGGTGGACCAAAGCTGCGTTACAAAGATGTAATAAAGCATCACCTGATCACAGGTGATATACCTACTACCCAAGAATTGATGGTTTCTTCCCTCCCTTCTCTACGTTGGATTATCGAATGACTGCCGATGACGACCCATGAACTAAATACAAATCCACTATACGGTTAGTGTCCCTGTGGTTAAATGCATTATTTCACATAATGTAGGATACAGTAAACTTACACCTGTAGAATTTCGCCCGTAAATCATGTGTATCTGTAGAGCTGTTTGAGTATAATTATAACTAAGAGAAAGAGGGTGAAGCCAGACTCATCCATAAGAAAAAAAAAGTCTAAAAAAAGGAGAGGCCATTCTAACGATGACACAAAGGTTTGATAGTATGATCTAGTTTTAAGTTTTCCCACTTCTTCAAATCTATTCAATTGCATGTTTGATAAGCTAACTGCCTAAATTGACCTCAATATTCTAACCCTAAATGTAAGAGATTTTACAAAAATGATAAGAATAGTTCTTAACTGACTATATCAATAGACATTGTATAGATATATTACTTCTCCAGGAAATCCACTTTCAATGTCAGGAAGAAGTCAAAACCTTTAACGAAAGTATAATTGTAAATGCTATTGGAGTATAAGCTACCCTAACAAATTAGGGGGCCGGTATAATCCTTCACCCAAAGTTCGCAGGAATAATTAAAACTTATAGGTCACCCATGCTCATTAGATATCGATTTAAATAATATATATCAATGATATTAGAAAACTAACTATTCTGCACTTATAATATATTATCATAGGTGGAGATTTTAATCGTGTTCTAGACCCCTTCATACATAAAATTAATTGCAGTACTAGTAGAGACGAGACAGTAAGCTGGCTCGAACGTGTAATTGATCATACGCAGGGTTTCAAACATGGTATGACCTATTGGAGTAGTAATGGGGTTGGGGTCATATTAGACAGGTTCTACACCACTAGAAATACACTGCAGTTGACAGGAAAATCCTCGATAAATCCAATTGACACTGTAGAAAATTACGTTTCTGACCATTACTATCTATTCTTAAAAATTTAAGCTTTAAATGAAATAGACAGAGGATAGAGACATTGGAAACAAAAAATTTTCTCTCCTCAAAAATCCAGATCTTTCCAACACAGTAAATAACAAATTATAAAACCTATGCAATTCAGAAATCACCACGATAGAGTGATGAGAAAGCCTAAATTCAGAAATTAAAGCAATACTTAAATCTAAAGAGAAAGAACAAGCAAAAAAAGAAACAAGTATTTTTCCTCGAACGCACACTTAGAACAATAGCTCGAACAATAGAAGGTAATCGAAAATTCGTCGAATCTCTATAAACAATAAAAACAGAACTAAATGAATTATATAGCCAAAAGACTGAACTGATTAAAATAATCAAATAACTGACAGAACAAATAGACCAATTTTATAAGCAGATTAATAGAAATAAGCAGAAGTCCCCGTAAAAGACCGTGATGATAATATACACACAGACTCCTATAATGAACGAAACATATCAGTTAATCACTACCCAAACTTTTATTCACTAAAACAAGTTAACAGAAATACGTGGGATAAAATAACCCAACGCATATAACAACTATCTCCACAAAACAGTAATAACATTACTGGCCCCATCACAGTACGAGAGTACCGGAAGGCGTTAGCCATTATGAAAAATAGCAAATCCCCAGAACAAGACGGAATACCGGCAGAATTTTATAAAACATTTACAGCCGGTATTAGGAAATAAATTTGTAAACATGTTAAACCAGTGTTTCATTAAAGACGAACTTCTGCCTTCACTCAAAACTGGAATAATCACATTACACTGTAAAAAAGACGAACAGCCTACTAGCCTAAACGACTACAGACCAATCACCCTTTGCAACACTAATTATAAAATCCTAAATGGTTAAGTAACAGAATCAGAAAGTAATTATGAATATAGTGAGTAAAACTCAAACATACAGCACACCAAACAGGAACTTACAATATAACAACTCCTTAATTAGAGACATATTTTACATCTGTACCAAAAATAAATCAGAACTTTCAATAGTCACAGTCGATCAGGAGAAAGCGTTTGACCGACCGTTTCAATCACGACTTTCTCCTTTTTATACTTTCAAAATACGAATTCCCTGAAAACATAACCAAATTAATAAATAATATCTACACAAACAAAAATTAATGTCAAGGATACTTGCCCAGAGAAATACCCGTAAGTTCTGGGGTAAGACAGGGTTGCTCTCTGTCCCCAGCCCCTTTGTCTTGATAATTGAAGCTTTCCTCTCGTCTATTATCAGAACATCGAGGATATCGCGATCACCCAAAATCCAACAGAAAATATCTGCTCATACAGATGATTGAGTTCCATCCGGGAAATTGATAAAAGCCTGCAGTTGGTGGTCGAATAGTTTGACACTACAGGCGCAAGAGTAAATAAAAACAAAAAACTCAAGCATTCTGGATTAGCAAAGACAGGAAAAACTCATGACTTAATATGGATCCAAAGTCCTTTAAAATTCTACGAATTTGGTATAACATAAATTTAAGCCCATAATTGGTAAATACTAATCCTAAATCTCACAAACACCCTAGATAGCTGGAAAGATAGAGGCCTCTCTTTTCTCTCTAAAGCCAATGCCATTATACAAATAGTCATAGCAAAGTCAGTCTACACAGCTCATATATGCCCTCCATCATGTAAAGATATCCAAAAAATAAACAAAATGATATACAATTTTATTTGGTCAAACAGACCAGAGTTAATAAAAAGAACAAATTTTACCCCCCCCCCCTCCAAAAAAAAGAGGTCTAGGTCTACCAGATCTAAGAACATATCTAACAGCAGTTTTGGTACGTCTTTTCATAACTAAAAACTAATCACCCATGTGCTCATGTCATTTATCACAGTAAACGTTTCAAAAACATTTTAAAGATTCAAAACGCAGCTACTAACTCAAACTACCTAAAATTTCACTTAAAAACAAAATATCCCCAGTGGCACAGCGGTACGTCTTCTGACTTATAACGGTAGAAACCAGGTTTTGATACCTATAGTGGGCAGAGCATAAATAGCCCATTGTGCAACTTTATGCTTAATTACAAACAAACACATAAAAAATATTGTACCAGCAGTTAAAGATACAGAATAAATAGAAAATATGACCTCTCAAGGAATATATATAAATTGAAGCAAAAAGAAGCGAAACCAAAAATAGAAATTAGAAGCAAGCTATCCAAATATCAGTTGGATAAAAGCCTGGGATATGGTTAATTAAAGGCGCGTGCGTCGAGACCCGCGAGGCCAAAAGTCTAACATACCTACCCCGGTTTGTTTTGTTATTTTTCCCTCGGACTAAAACTATGGGGAGGATACCAAAACTAAAGATTTAACTAGTCTACGAGGAAAATAAGCAACAAAAAGTGTTTTAACCTTTACCTAAAGAATTTTCCAGGAAACGTCGTATCTAGGAGGACCATCTTTCATGCAGAGAGATTTACTGACGGACCTCTCGGATCGGGTTAGTAGAGATAGGAATAAGGTGTTCTTTAACCTCACTTCAGCTCACTTTAGGACTAAGTAGCAAACATTTGTGGGATAACTATTCTAGCATTAAAATGTTTAGAATCTAGCGTACCTAGTAAGTTAGATTTTAGTGCAACTTTCCCACAAAACAAGGCAATAGACACGGTATGGTTATAATCTGTAATGGCCAACTTAACCCTTAAAATCATAAATAATATTTAACGTTAACCTGGTACACAATTAAAAACATTTTATTTAGGCCTATTTATGGCCTTCAAAAAGTTGACGACTCTACATGTTTCGACGTTACAACGTCATCCTTAGGAGTTTATTTATGATTTTAACTTTATACACAAGTGCCAAAATACTATAACTTAACCCTTGTTTCTTTAGAGGAACGATGTTTCGGTCTCCATGCTGAGACCTTCTTTAGAACGGAAACCAAAACCTTATCTCACTCAAAACACAAAGCAGGAGCAATCCCTTACAGGTTCCAGTTTAAGAGAAAGAAAATAAAACGAAAAATAATCTTTATTCAAAAATTTTACAATCATAACAGAGAACATCAAAAAGAAATAAAGAAGAACAATTTAGTTATTGATTATATAATATTATCTTTAAGATATATCTAGCTTTTAGACAACACTAACACAAAACACTAGAGTCGTGCAGTTCAACACTGAACTTAAACACCCAGCCAGTCTTAGAGCTAATCTTATGATCTATATTACTTTCTTTTCACATTAAACCTTCCTGTCTTATCGTCGACATTAACTGTTTAGCTCTGACTTGATTATATTACATTTTGTAATTACCTTGTCGTCACTTGATATCACAGATTTAGTGTGGTTAATATGTTCGAACATACTCTTCTTTGCTTTCACTCATAATTTCGTAAGATTATTTGTGGGATTTTCTCTCGTTGACGTTGTGGCTACAGGAACCGCTCCGGTAACAAGAAAACTAGCATGCTGGTTTTCCACTTCTCATGACCGAGAGTAAAGCTAATTTGTAGTTAAGCGCACAGTTACACAATGGGCTACCTGTCATGTGTATCGAAAGCCTTCAGACTGATGCTGAGCCACCGGGGGCTAACAGTGTTAAAATAAAACAATAAAATCTTAAATAAAACTGACAATAATTAACATTCACTTGCTGAATCTTATTCACACCCTAACATTTGTTAAAATCACTTCACTTATGTTAAGTTTTTCGAAAGTCTTGCACATCCACGAACAGTTCCATAGATAATCACACACTTTTCACTGGATTAATTTACTAAGAATGTATTTGCATATTAAACCCTTTTAATACACTCATAAGCTTTTATTATAACGATATGATTTACGTGCTAGTTGTAGGTGACTTGTTCTTATACTTAAAGTAGGTATTTAACGGGAAAAGGTACTCAGTTCCATCATGTATGCGGTAGCGGTTTATTTCACTTAGAAGTTCATTTTTATGTAGGTTATTCTCAAAGTATTTTAGGGTTGTGTGAATGAGTCTGTTTCAGTGCAACATTTATCTATGCTGGACATGCCTATTCTATAACGGGTCTGATATATGTAGTGTATATTTTTATGATGTTCCTTTGTTATTGCCTGGCAAACTCCTAGGGTAATTTATGCATTTCTAAGCTCTTTTTGTAAGTTCGTTTTTATGATTGTTTCATATTAATTTAGAATCATATATTAGTCCTAGAAATTTTGCGGATGTGGCAATCTTGAGTAGAGTTCCGTGTAAATAAATTTCGGGTGGACGTCTACAAGTTTTGGTCGATTTGGTGAATAGCACTACTTGAGCTTAGTGGTCATTTGTTCTTATTCTGTATTTTTGATAGCATTCAAATATTCTATTTAACTGTGGTTGTATATTCGTCGCTGCTATAGAGGGAGCTCTTCCATATTGCTACATCGTCTGTGAATTGCGAGGCGAAGCTTGCAGTTGGTTCGTTAAGAGGCACATTGCTGACATACATGATGAAAAGTACAGGACTAGCTACCCCTTTCTGGGGAATATTTGCTTCGGGGGTAATAGTTGGACAACCAGTGAATAATGCAACGCGGAAGCTCTATTTCCATCGTTCGCAACCTGATACTATTGTGTCATACAATGTCGAAAGCTTTCGAGAAACCAGGCGACAGTGTATTCGTTTTTTATCAAACTATCTCCGCCTAAACAAGTTAGTTGCCTGTTTATCTCAGCGGGATTGAAGAACCCATGTATTGGGTAAAAGGCTTCGTTCTCAATAGATGTGAGAGGGGTAGTGTGCCTGACATGCTGTAAAATATCCACCTCTGCTCTCATTTGTGGAATCTTAGAATTCAAAATCATTTTCCGTTTTACACGTTTCGGTTCTTTCAGACGATTTATTTTAATATTCCTTTTATCTTTATCGTTAAACGTTTACATTGACGTTGCGTTTTACTTAATCGTGTCTCTTGATATAAGATATAATACTAAAAGAGTATTGTTACTATAAAAAGAAATTTGACGAAAATCAAAAGTGTTACATTCTTTTCTAGCTTAAATATATTAATTTCTCAACAGTTTTTACCAGGAACTTTGAGACCTTCCACAAAGAAAAAGAACCATAAATCTTTAAGCTAAAATACTTGAGACCGGAAACAGATGGACTACCGAATTATTTTGCATAGTAGATCCAGTTTTCGCTCGAAAGATTAGTTTTAAATATTTGCCAGTATGCTATTTCTACCTGCAGATGCTTTTACTTTGTTTGTCACTAAGTATGAAGCTGAGAATCGGCTATTTGTGCTGTGCCCATCGCATGTGTCGAAACCCGATTTTTAGCGTTATAAGCCCCTCAAAGGCCACAGATGTATCAAAACAGTCATTGTACAGAAATTGTAATTCCATCATTCATTGAAAGACAACTCGAGCGACGGAAGCAATTGATAGTCTATTCCCCAATAATTCGACTGAGGACTTCAGTATATAAAACAACAACAACGTATCCTGCTTTGGATAATCATTTACTATGTGAATAACACTTGTATCCTACTTTGGATAATCATTTACTATGTGAATAACACGTGTATCCTACTTTGGATAATCATTTACTATTTGAATAACACGTGTATCCTGCTTTGGATAATCATTTACTATGTGAATAACACGTGTATCCTGCTTTGGATAATCATTATCTATATGAATAATACGTCTATTCTAATCTGGATAATCATTTACTATATGAATAACACGTGTATTTTATTCTGGGTAATCATTAATTATGTTGTGGTAATTCTATCACGTCTCAAAGGAAATTATTAGCATTAATGTTTTGTTTCATTCATTTGGATTTGTGTTTTGTTGCTATGGCTGTTTTCTCTTAGGTTAGGTGAATATTCGTCTAATGTCCTGGAGAAAATTTCAGAAACATCAGTAACTGGGAGCCATGAGTGACAGAATAACAGAATTACGTTAGGCGCGAGAAGGACACGAGATGAGATCGTTGGTTCTCCGCCTCAGGAGAGAGTTTAAGATCGGCGATTCGTTTCCAGCTCCGCCGTACATAATTTCAAGCTAACTCAGAGGTTTCTTTAAAAGAACGAGAGATAAATGAAATGAAATGTAACCAACAGGTGGCGTAAGAGTTGCGGAGCTCTACCCGTGATATTAGAAAATAGTTTTGTTTGCTCTATAGTTTTTTTCCTGTAATTGAAAATGTTTTTTTTGTATCCTGCTTTGGATAATCATTTACTATGTGAATAACACGTGTATCCTGCTTTGGATAATCATTTACTATGTGAATAACACGTGTATCCTGCTTTGGATAATCATTTACTATGTGAATAACACGTAGTGGGTGGGAATGACTAGCTGCCTTCTCTCTAGTCTTACACTGCTAAATTAATGACGGCTAGTGCAGATAGCCCTCGTGTAGCTTTGCGCGAAATTCAAAACGAACAAACAGTTATACAAAGTTGTTTTTTTTTTCTGCCGTTATTAACTTTTTGTTAATGCTAGTTAATGTTTTGATAACTATGTATTTTTTATAGGCATGATAAACTTTTTAATTTTTATAAATGTGGCTTTAAATACTTACATTAGTCTTTTATTTCTTATACATCTTTTTATTTGTTTCCTTCTCTTTATCTCTCTTGCTTTAAGATAGTCTTATTACCTTACTAGCTGGAGTATCCGTTCCCTGGACGGAAGTTATGTAAATTCATGATTAATGAAAGCTTATCTTAGGACATGAAAAGTTGTTTCCCTTATATGTAATTTTAGAAAACGCCCATAAAAACTGCAAAACACAAAATGTGAAACCGCAAATTTGCACGTATCTCTGCACCATGGACCCAACAAACCTTCATGCCAAATATGGTGAAGATCCATATCAGGGGACAAAGTAGTGGTTAAAAAAAAACAAAAAAAAAACGAAAAAACGCCCATAAAAACCGCAAAAGGCAAAACTGAAAACAATGAACCTCAATACTAAATTTGGTGAAGATCTGTCAACAGAAGGCGAAAGTGTGGTAAAGAAACCCAAAAAACGCTAATAAAAACTGCAAAACGCAAAATGATAAACTGTCCTTCATAAGTAATTATTTTCAACAATTCAAAAAAATGAAAATAAAACATATTAAAACCTAACATGGCCTGATGGTTAAGGAGCTCAACTCGCAATTTGTGGGTCATGGGTTCGAATCCTGTCACTGAACATGCTCGCCTTTTAAGCCGTGGTGTTATAATATGACAGTCCATCCCATTTTTCGTTGATAAAAGAGTAGCCCAAGAGTTAGCAGTGGGTGGTATTGATTAGCTTCATTTTTTCTTGTCTATCGCTTCTAAATTATGGACGGCTAGTGCAGATAAGCGGCCCGGCATGACCAGGTGGTTAGGGCGCTCGACTTGTAATCTGAGGGTCGCGGGTTCGAATCCCCGTCACACCAAACATGCCAACCTCCACCTTTGCCTGGTCCCAAGTCCAGGATAAGAAAGGGGGAGGGTTGGGCGCGGGGCTAGCAACTCCAACCCGTAAAAACCAACCTGCTACAAGTAACTGCAACAACACCTTCCGTTGGCGAGGTATTGTTGCGGCCCTATGCTCCACTGGGAGTTTACAGGAATAGAAAAGAAAAAAAGTGCAGATAAGCTCTGTATAGCTTTGCGCGAAATTCAATAGAGTGTTACAGTTGCACAATCTGTTTTTCACAAACTTTAGAAAGTTGCTTTAAATTGGAACACTTAAATTACCCGTGTAATGTTTATGAGTGGTTGTTCAGCCTGTTTCCTATACATTTGCGAAGATTGCTTTAAGATTACACTTTTATAAATGGAAAATATATAATTAGCACTTAATTTAGAAAATCTTTATCATTTTAAGCATTACGTGTATTTTGTTATATTTAATTTTGCATTCAGTTATGTTTCTTGCATTATCAATAATAGTACGACGGCAACAACAAACATTTGATACGTATGTGACGGTAACAAACATTTAATTCTTGAACGCTTTAAATGTTTGTTGTTACTGTCGTATTGTTATTCATAATTAATCTTCGATTCCCGTCGAATGAATCAGTTTCTTGCATTATTCTACAATAAACGAAAATAAATATAAGTATGGAATAATTAATGAAGGTTTCCTTTAGAAATTGCCTTTTATTTTTAAGTGGCTTTCTCATCATAAATGTACTTCAAATTAAAAGCGAAATTGAAATATGAAAGCTCATGTTCGACATATACAATAAAGAACCTATATGGAAACATAAAAGTTTACAGGAGGTCTTGAAAGAGTCAAAATTTCTCTCACGATCTACATTCTCTCTGTGTATTGGACCAACCACAAAACTGAGTCACAACTGAGTATCTCTGATCCATGTGATAACGTATAGTAGACATACACAGGGTAAGTTGTAGAATACAAAAGAATTATTCCACGAAACAGCAGCTCGCCTTCTTGACTGAATCTTGTAACATAATGTAGTAAGTACAGATGAATCAGCAGACGAACTCGAACGGATTTAGTATATTCCGAATTCGAACTCTAGAAGACTTAAAATGAGTAAATATATATTATATATACTATGTGGTATCTGCTAGCCAAACAATTATGCCGATAATGTATTTTCATACGACAGTCCTAAAATAGTCTCGAAAAAAGTGATGTTGGCCACAAGTATAACTATCACATTAAACAGTAAATGACTGGAAATTATTAGAATGTTGAACCTCAGCGATACCTTTACATGTGAGTAAAATGTCAACTAATTTACAGATGTAGCCATCTCTAATTCTGAGTTTTTGACTACGTGGAGAAAAGCTAACTAGCATCACTCGCCGACATAAAGACTTTGTACCAACTATTGAACTGAATAACGAGATTAAATGTCGTTTTTATAACTCATCCACAGCTGAAAGGGAAGCGTGTACGATAACTATTTACACAACTGTACTTCAATCAGTTGAATAACTTCACAAAACAAGTGTAATCATCGCAAGTTGTGCTATAGAATGTCCGGTTCTCTAGTGATCGCTTTTACGTTTCGAAAGGTGTTTTGTTTAATTTGTTGTGTTGTATATTAAAAGTAATGTGTTTTTGTGGTGTAGAACTAGCGAATAGAAGTTACTAAACAATATATATTTACAAACACTGTAGCTACACAATATCAGAAACGATTATTTTACAAATTTATTAAACAAATACAGAGTAGGTGACTGATACAGTTCTAAAAAACTCGTCCTTTGGTAGATAAGCCTTTTGAAACTCTATGTGTGACATTGTGCGTGTTTGTATAGTTTGTACGACCAGACTTGCTTATTACTAAAGCCAACAAGCATTTTTTTTTAAATAAGGTTTAGCGAGGAGTGTCAATGTGATCCTTCTATAATATACAAAAAATGAACTAATTATGTAAAAGTACAAAGAAGCAACAAGAGTGAATTTGAAATGTATTCCTAAGTACTTTGTTCGGCTCCGTATGCTCAATATTAGAATCGACTTTTACTTTGATAAATGCGCCCACAGATAATTATGGAACGTGTAGAGCAGCATCACATTTACCTTAAACTTTCCCATATGCAGTTTGGCACTGTGTCATATCTGGAAGCAGTCAAAAATAACTGTTATAAAAGTTGTTGTCTTGGCTATAGATTAGTAAAACATCACTGTTGTAAAAGCTGTTGTCTTGGCTACAGAGAAATAAAAATCATTGTTCTAAAAGCTGTTGTGTTGGTTATAAATAAGTAAAAATCACAGTTCTAAAAGTTGTTGTCTTGGCTGGAGACAGAGGAAAGTCACTCTACTAAAAGTCGGTTTTTAGGCTGGAGACAAACAAAGATCATTCTTTTAACAGCTGGTTTCCTGACTGGAAACGGGTGAAAACCGCTATTCTAAAAATCGGTATCTTAGTTGGAGACAGGTGAAAATCATTCTTTTTACAGTCGGTGTTTTGGCTAGAGGCAGGTGAAACTACTGTTATAAAACTCAGTGTCTTGGCTTAGTGGACAAATAAAAATCACTATTCTAAAAGTCGGTATATTAGATGGAGACAGATTAAAAGGTATGTTCTAAAAGTTGGTGTTTCATTTCGTTGATAAGCATGATGATCTTTCTACATCAATGATTTGATATTGATAGTTAAACGATGATGAATTTAATTAGCTTAAATCTGTTTTTGCTGTCACGTTTTGTTTTTAATACATGTATTTTTGTACGCTTTGCTTTTAATTTAGACATTTTATTACTATTTGCAGAGAGGGTTGTTTAATAGCAAATATGAGACGTTGAGTCTAAACTTTTCTCAAAGTTTTGAAATAGTTTGAACAGTTAAAGCACGAGTTAGGGCAGAGTAGATGATTGCTGATTTTTTGAGTCTGTTAGTAGGTTGCACAGAGTTTTTAGTCACTTATTTAGTTCAGTTTTAGAATGTGAAGTTGTGAGAGCACAAGAAATTAACAAGATAAACTGTTGTATTAACATTTACTATGAAAGTAGGCCTATCAGCGAACATTGGTTAAATAAGTTAACGTTTAGAAGTGTAGTTTAATAATTAAAACGCTTTCGCTATCTTAAAGTACACTGGACTTTATATCAATTGTTCCTAAATAGCAGCTTTAGCAACCATTAACAACAGTGTTAACGAGAACTAGTAAAACGCATATAAGAACCAAAACATTTCATCTTGTCTATTACATTTTTTATCACTTGACTTTTGCTGTAATATAAGCGTACTTTGGGTTGATAATTATAGTTTTAAGAATTTCTTCTTAATTACTTAACAATTGTATAAAAAGAAAGAAAGAAAAGACTACGCTACAGAAGATTTAAAGTATATTTTATTATGTTGAAGGCTTTTTCTGTAATTGGTTTGAAAACTAAACTTAATTTAATTTCCATTATTTGAAATTCAAGCAAGATAATACTCAACACAACAAAGAAATATTGAAAATGTATTCTTAATTCTAACAAAAACTGAAAACGAACTGTATAATAAAGACAGAGTACTGGAATCAGAAGAGCTGACGAATGAGAACTAGGCCTATTCTAGATCCATTCAGTTATTCCATTTATCTTTAAGAAAGTCAGCATTTCCAAGTTTTTTCATAGAGCCTGTTTTTCTTTGACTTGTGTATTTTACAAGATGTTGAAAATAATAACTGCATGGCACTGGTAAATACTTACCAACCGATAGTTATTGAATGACTTGTGTATTTTACAGGATGTTCAAAATAATAACTGCGTGAAACTGGTAAATACTTAACAACCAATACTTATTGAATCCTACTTGGACATACACATTCCTTTGCAGATAGTATTGCACTCTATAAAAACTATAAATCCAAATGAACTTGTCAATTTAAAAATCCATTAAATAATTGCATAATATCAGTTTAATTAGAAATTTCATAAAACTATTCACAATATATATACAATACGGGATTTATGTATTGAAAACGTACCTCATTGCAGAACCAAGATTTTAATTGTTTTGTTTAACTGAAATGAAACTGAATATTCAGCGATATCCAATTTTGCTGCATAACAGAATTGCTTTTTGTCTAATATATATTTTTCTAAGTATTTTTTCTGCATTTAAACAATATATAAATTCAGAGCAACATACGTCTTTTTTCTTTAAACGTATTTATAATGTTCAATTATTTTTTAAATATAACTACATACACAACAAATTGACTTTAATTATACGATAAACTAATAGTAAGTAAAGTTCGGAATTTGAGAAAGAAAGGTTTGGTTTTGTATTTCGCGCAAAGCTACACGAGGGCTATCTGCTATAGTCGACCCTAATTCAGCAGGGATAGACTAGATGGAAGGCAGCTTGTCATCACCACCCATCGCTAACGAATAGTGGGATTGACCGTGACCTTATAACGTCCCCACGGCTAAAAGGGCCGAGCATGTTTGGTCGAATCCGCGACCCACAGATTGCGAGTCGAGCGCCCTAACCACCTGGTCTTGCCGGGCCCAAGAGAAGGAAAGAAAACGTGTTTTTATTTTGGTGTTCTTCCATTTTTTGCATTATTAACATCAGACTACAATATGTGAGTTTTAATAATTAAACGAAGAAGAAGAAAAACTTTTCTATTTTGGTATTTTATCGTTTGTATATTATTAACATCAAGTCACAATAAGTGAGTTTTTGTGACTGATACAAAGAGAGAGAGAAAAGTCATGTTGATATTTCGGTATTCTGTCTTTTATTATATATATACGTGGTTCCTGCTGATAAAGAAAAGGTAGCTTGTCAAAAGTCCCCCCCCCCCATCACTCACCATCCATGTTGAAGGATTGACTATGATTTTTATCACATACATACAGCTTGAAATATGAGAAATATTTTTTGATATTGCACGGATTCGAACCCGGCTTGCAAGTTTCGAAATCTATATTTCTACCGCAGAGCTCTCGCGCACAACAATCATTAGTTAGATGTTGGTCGATCGCTGTCCTGGACAAACTATTTTATGTAAATTTATGGATCTTTTGGCTTCTATTTCTTTTTTGTTATGTTCATTATATATTTGAGAAGAATTTCTTTCCTTTTTAATAATTTTACGATTCTGCTTATTTTTGTTTGAGCTTAAATTATGTTAATATGTATGCTCATTGATTGCAATTGTATAGGTTTTCGTTACATATTTTGTACATATAAAAGTTTTTACTATACTTCTGTAATTTTCTTTTATTTATAAGAGTGTTTCAGATTTATTGTATAAAATGTTATCATTTTTGTAATGATTACGTTTTTTGTTTGAATGGTTTTATTTTTAATTTTGTTTTTGACTTCATTTCAAAGTATTGTCTTCTTTTTATTACTATTGCTATAAGGTTTGCTTAATTCTTTAGTTTGTTTTTTCGGTTATTCTATGATTTTTTCTCTTTTCGTTTTCTATCCACAAGGTGGTTCTCCTTTTTCTTTTAAATGTTATTGCCTTTATTATGTTTCTACTTTATCTGTACCCTTCTTGTTTTATGCTCATTTTATCTTATTTTTTTATCTTTTTTTTTTAAAGGGTTTAATATGAATTTATATTATATCTTTATACTGTATTTAAATGTTTTATTGTGAGGTATGTTACTACAGTGTAAATAAACGATTAATTTTTCACGATGCATCAACTGTGTGTATTTCATTTCAATAATATCAAGGTTATAATTGAGTGTTTTCTATAGTTTTAAGGGTTTTATTTCATATTATTTCATATTTTGTTTTATAAAAGGTTTTCTTTTGCTATATCACATTTATCTAGTGGTGTAGTGAGGATATTGACCATGCTTGTAAGCTATAAGTCTTACAAACGGGTGATTCGTTCAGAGCGTTGTCATGTTGTGTACCTGTGACAAAACTATAAAACATTCATTTTTATTCTTAAAGTAAAGAGAGAGAGTTTGGGTTATAATATAGACTATCCGCTAAGGCTCCCAAGTCCTAAAATTTTCTTATACTAACAAACCTAGAGCGTAAAAAATTGAAAGATCAACTGGTATCTTTAGGACAAAAACAATTTTTTAAAAATATTTATCCAACAAGCTTCCGACATAGCTTACAGTAACTGTACTTAGGATGAAATGATTCCAATAAGAATTTTTACTTTTGTAATTTGGCTGTATGCAAGCCTACCTACATTCATCCCTGTATCTAATTTTCCAGAGAAAACAAAATCAATGGACTGTTTCTCTTCCTCCATCTTGTCAAAAAAAAAAAAAGAAGAGAGACTGGCAACAGATGTGTACTAAAAAAAATCGGCACCAATGTAACCAAAAGTTTGCTATGTAGAAAACTTTGTACTAAATTTTCAAATAATACCCACTGAGTCAAGCAATAAAATCCGACTTAAAAAATTATTGTTAAAGATCGGACGCTAAGCACAATTAACTTGAATTTGTCTTGTCAGGTGCTTTCTAATGAAATTATGAAACCTTTTACTTTTAAAAGGTTCTGTCAAATTTCATCACCATCACTATAGTAACGCATAACTATGAATATATTGATTGTACTTTCTAGCACTATACCGTAGAACTGACAAAGGCTAGACCTTTCTGGGACATTAATTTGGTTGAACTGAATACTCTCATATAAGTGATAAGCGTAGCATTTTCATCACCGTTTCAATTTTCTAAGTTCGTATTTTTGTTATTCAGAAAATATAAAAATAACTTGAAAGCTCTAGTTGTTCAACACAGAATCCTTGTAAAACTACAAAGCTATATTCATTACTCATTTGCGAGCAGTGTATGTGAAAGCTAATACGATGAATTACGCTTTTTCCTCCTGCAGGCATGATACCGTACAGTTATTTTCAACACGATGACACGTCTTTCGGTAGCCGCGTACGGTGTTAAAGTGGTGAAATTTGCTGAAGCTTAAAAGCACATGTTTTTACTCTTTCATTCAATTAAGACATCCTCGATACGATCTAGCTTTCCAGATAGTTCTCCTCGCATTGCAGTGGAACATATTACAATGTAAAAGAATTTGCCTCTTTCACTAATAAATCATATTACCATCTGGAACCAGTAGTTTCGATGTGCATGAGGTATAATCCAGACAGGTCAATAATAAAGAAAGCCTAGAGCCGTGGGAGACATCTTAGCTTCTAGAATTGGGTATTTTCTTATTATACTTGTCTGTAAAGACTAATATTGCATAAATAGAACATATAAGTAAAACAAAAGAAGTATTACACAGTAAAATTACATATTTACTTCACAATAAAACTCTTTATATTACATCACCCAGAACACAAGAAAATATAATGCAAATGTTTCTAAGTTTTTAGTAATGTGAATATTGGGTGGAAACATACACTGGCTTTGAATGCGTGTTGAGTATATACATACACTGGCTTTGAATGCGTGTTGAGTATATACATACACTGGCTTTGAATGCGTGTTGAGTATATACATACACTGGCTTTGAATGCGTGTTGAATATATACATACACTGGCTTTGAATGCGTGTTGAGTATATACATACACTGGCTTTGAATGCGTGTTGAGTATATACATACACTGGCTTTGAATGCATGTTCAGTATATACATACACTGGCTTTGAATGCATGTTCAGTGTACACATGTACTGGCTCCGAGTTGAAATTGATTATGTACATGTACTGGATCTGAGTACAGATTGGGTATATACATAAACTGGCTCTAAGTTATTGTTAAATATATAAATATACTGGGTAGGAGTTTAGGTTGTGTATATATATACATATTCTGGCTCGGAGTTCAGGTTGAGTGTATACATGTACTGTTCTGAGTTCAGGCTGCTTATATACATGTACTAACTTTGAGTTCATATTTAGTACACACAATACAATATTAATGTAGACGTTATATAAAACAATCTATATAGAACTTAAGGGCGTCCACATCGAAGAACCATATTATTGACTCAAGTGTTCAGCAATAGAACACAAACACGCGCGAAACACACATAAAAGTAACGTGATTTGCTTTCAGTTGTTGAAAGCAAATCGTTTCAAGGACAAAACTAGTTTTTTGTGTACATAACTTTCTATTCTTCTCAGGCTTCATGCGTAATTTCTCCTGGTTAGATGTCTTAACAGCTGGCCTGTTGTGGCCTGGTGGTTGGGAAACTCGACTCGTGATCACTCCTACTATTCGTTGCTGAAAGAGTAGCCTAAGAATTGGCGATGGGTGATGTTGACTAGCTGCCTTTCCTCTAATCTATCACTGCTAAATTAGGGACGACTGACGCAGATAACCCTCGAGTAGCTTTGCGCAAAATTCAAAACAAACTCAACAGCTAGAGAGCGCTTCTGTAAATAAAGATTAGCTTTGTTTATTTTACATTGTTTTTGGTTTCTTTTCTTCAATTAGTCATATCAATAATTCAGTTTTATTCTGCATATTTTCTGTCAATCCTCTGTAAAGTTGGTAGATTGACTCGCACTCTCAAGTCTAGAGAACGTCTAGTACAAATTTAAACGATTGCTTAAGTACTAACATCAGTGATAGCACGCCCCCCCCCCAGCAGATGACCGTTAGTTTACGGACTTACAACTCTAAAATTCGGGGTTCGATTACCTGTGGTGGACAGAATGCATGTAGCCTATTGTGTAACGCTGTGCTAAAACAAACAGTGATATCAGTTAATAATATTAATATTTTAATAGAGTTCTTTAAACTAAGTATACATAAGAATGTACGTCACTTGACTTTATGTAAGGAAGTAAACATATAATTAAAGTAACATTTTGTTATCTCTCACGATTCAGTAAAGCACGAACACGGGGCCTTATGGGTCATGTGACTTGAGGCCATGTAAGTGAACAGGTAATTTAGAGTAACAGTTTGTTACATTTCACTATCAAAGCACGAAAACACGACTTTGTTTATTCTTTATTTAATATTAGTTGTCTAGTTATATTATTAGTGATAATCTAATGAAAGTGAATAACAGTTATATAAACAAAGGTAAAGTGATTCTTATCGTTCAAGGATCACTAGTTGAAATTAACCTGTAACGTATCCATGATAGGAGCGTAGATGTGACCACTAAAAGTAAGCATGTAGGAGGAATGTATGAAAATATTTCTTTAACTCATGCTAAATCGTAACGGGCATTTCAAATTAGGGATAACTAGCTCTCGAGTAGCTTTGGGCGAATTTCAACAATCAAACAAGTCAAATCGTAAGGTATGCATGAAGGTTTTACTGTGGAAGCTTAAGGATAAATGTACCTGATCTCTAAAACAACAAGGGCAATCTAAGAGATTGCATACCATTCACCCGCCGCAAATTATTGGATTTTTGGTTTCAATGCGTGCCTGAGATTCGGTCCTAATCCTATCACTTTCTACACAGTTATTATCAACAAACTGAGAAAATGCCCTATATCTCTATTACAAAAATGTTTAAAAGTGATCCAGAATCAGGATCTATATCCGGATCCGAACCAGATTTGGGGAGGACCGTCCTATGGGGACATCCTATGTCCTGTAAAAATGTCACTTTATTTTATTTTTTTTCGAGATACGCACGCGGACATACATACATCCTGACCCAAATGCAATACTATCGCTCCCAGGAAGTAACTAGACACAAGTAGAACTAGTATGTGGAAGGACAGGTTTAGTGATTTGTTGAAAGGACATGAATTCCTGCGTAAAACTTTAATAAGTTTAAATATTTTATATATTGTTATCTCCAGAGCCGACGTTAACTGTTTTGCTGTAAAACTTAAATATTCCGTCACCATCTGACCTCCTCTCCATAATTATCATCGACTAACATAAATTATAATGAATGCATAAGGAAAATATCCCAAGTTTTAGTGGACAGAGTCTTTTAATTCTAGTTTATGGGTGTCTGTTGGAAATTTGAATATTGTGAAGTATGTTTGAAAACTATTTTTGGGTTTTTATCCTTGAAAGGCGTTGTCTTCCTTCAGCCCTGGCCTTAGGCTAGTCTTATAAACTTGTTAGTTTTCAAATGCTCTCGAACTAAGGTTAAAATTTAAATTTATCACCGATAAAGTATTATATATTCACTTTACTGTGTATTATAACAGTAATGTAAAAATGTTCATTGATTTTACCTGTATTTCGTGCATCTCAACTTAACTACAGGATATTAGATGTAAAATAGACAAAAAAGAAAAAGAAAAGCGACTTGACACGAACAATATCACGAACATGATAAATAAAATCAAAAGCCAAATTATTGAAACTGAAGTTTATATATGTCTCAAGTATGATAAGAATACAGTAATATCAAATATTGTTTGTATACGTTTCGTATATTCATTATTGTTCATTGTATAGCGGAATTATCATTCTCGACAGATGTAAGGATCGGTTTATTACTAACCTAACGATTTATATTATGCCAGTCATCTGCCATGTTTTTAGCAAACAAAAGTAAAAGTACAAAAGAAAAAAGCCAAGTAATTTAAAGTAGGATAACTACAGAGTGATGCAAAAGTGTTGCACTACTATAATATGGTTTTCTACGTCACGTTTGAGTTTTACTAACTGTTTGTTTTTCTTTTGTTAATATAAGTTGTTAGGATATCAATAACTTTGCCAAAAATGTGTGGATCTAATCCTGATGTGACATTGTGTCGTGATGTCAACGTGTATACTCGGAACAGCTGTAACGAGAGGATTCATGATGGTGCGCATTGTTTGTAACACCTTTTACAGATGTCATTTGAAATAAAACTAGGTTGAGAAATATTCATTTAAAATGTGACAAGAAAATTAAGTTTTAGTGAAAGTAGAAAACAAAAATAATAAATATTATTGTGATATAAAATCATCAAACAACGTGAAATAGAAAGGTAGATAAAATATGTCATGTGTTATGTAGCTGTATACTATCATATGGTGGATAGAAAATGACAAATAATCCACGTATAAAACAATATCATAACGTTACTCCCATGATACATTTTTCTTACAATATCACTAAGTTAAAATTGTTTTATTTCCTTTACGACAATAAATGATAATTTATCCCAAATAAAATGGAATTAAGCAAACAAATCCGAGTGATAGTTGTGAAATGTTTCAACTGATTTTTTATTTAGAATTTTTCTATCAGTAAAATCTCAAGCATATTGAAGTCATCTCCACCATAGAACTAATGAGTTGAGACATAACTCAATATTTTATTTTAATATGACAGTTAGAACTTTTGCTAACTTATTTGTGTTATTACATGGTATTCGAACCATTTTTGCCGTACTTACTTTATGGGCCAGTGGCTCTTTTCTTAACAAAGAAAATTACCTCACCATTCGCAAACACTTATCATATCTACACGAATGTATGTTCGTTCCTTTGTTTTAGAGTAAGCCATTTTGAGCTATCTGTTGTGTGTACCACGGGAAATCAAACCCCACGAATAATGTCTGGAGACGGCTTGAATGGGTAATGAAGAAAAACTTTAATATAAGTTTAACATCGAATTTGAAACCCCACGAATGTGGGCAAGCAGTGATTTTGTCCATCAGATACCAAATCAGTTATACCAAAACTATTTTTGATTTTTTGATATTTTTGAGCCTTTCTTTTAATGAGTCATATTGTGTATCGAATAATTTATTTTTCACTGCTAAAAAAAAAGATGAGAACATTTAGAAATAACATCAATTCACAAAATGTTATCTTTAAATGTGTCATCAACAAGAAGAGGCACGTTTATATTTAAAAACCTCGGCATACCTGAACCATATTCGAATGTTCTCATGTGTAAAACAATGTTTTTAAAAGTTTATAAGATTTTAGTGCATTTTTTGTTATTTTGTATTCAGCTATACGCTCCGATTTCTTTCACTAAGAATTCCATACCGAGAAAATTAGATGTCACAAGCCAAACAAGGTTATTTTCGAACTCTGCCTTTTAAAATGCTTTTAAAACTGTTATAAAAAGAAATTAGCTGTGGTAAATTCTGTTTTGAGCGTATAGTATATTTGTAGACTGCAAACAAATATAGGGGCTGCTGATATATAAAGCCACTGACATAATACTGACATAATCCGCCAAAACGTCATTTATGCATTTTATACTTTCAACGTGACACAACGTTGGTAACAGTAACACTATACCACATATTGGTAGTTGGTAACAGTAACACTATACCACATATTGGTAGTTGGTAACAGTAACACTATACCAGATATTGGTAGTTGGTAGCAGTAACACTATGCTAGATACTGGCAATTGGTAACAGTAACACTATGGCAGATACTGGCAGTTGGTAATAGCAACACAATACCAGATACTGGCATTTGGTAACAGCAACACTATGCCAGATACTGGCATTTGGTAACAGCAACACTATGCCAAATACTGTCAATTGGTAACAGTAACACTACACCAGATACTGATAGTTAGTAAGAGCATTACTACACTAGATACTGGTAGTTGGTAACACTAAACTCTACCAGATACTAGTTGTTGGTAACAGCAAAACTATAACAGATACTGGTAGTTGGTAACACTAAACTCTACCAGTTACTAGCTGTTGGCAACAGCATAACTATACCAGATACTGGTAGTTGGTAACACTAAACTCTACCAGATACTAGTTGTTGGTAACAGCATAACTATACCAGATACTGGAAGTTGACAACAGCAAAACTATACCAGATACTAACAGTTGTTAACAGCTACACTATACCAGATATTGGTAGTTGTTAACAGTAACACTATGCTAGATACTGGTAGTTGGTAACACTAAACTCTACCAGATACTAGTTGTTGGTAACAGCATAACTATACCAGATACTGGAAGTTGACAACAGCAAAACTATACCAGATACTAACAGTTGTTAACAGCTACACTATACCAGATATTGGTAGTTGTTAACAGCAACACTATACCAGATACTGGAAGTTGGTAATAGCAACACTATACCAGAGAATTGTAGTTAATAACAGTAACATTATGCTAGATACTGGGATTTGGTAACAGTAACACTATACCAGATACTGGAAATTGATAATAGCAAAACTACACCAGATATTTGTAGTTGGTAACAGTAACATCATACTAGATACTGGAAATTGGTAACAACAACTCTATACCAGATACTGGCAGTTGGTAACAGTAACACTATACTAGATACTGGCAATTGGTAACAGCAACGCCATTCCAGATACTGGTAGTTGTTAACAACAATACTATACCAGCTACTGGTAGCTGGTAAAATCAACACTATGCCAGCTACTAGTAGTTGATAACAGCTACACTATACCAGATACTAGTAGTTTGTAACAACAACACTATGCCAAATACTGGCAATTCGTAACTGTAACACTACGCCAGATACTGGTAGTTGGCAAGAGCGTTGCTACATTAGATACTGGCAGTTGGTAACAGCTACACTGTATCAGATACTGGCAGTTGGTAACAGCTACACTGTATCAGATACTAGTAGTTGGTAACAGTAACACTATGCCAGATACTGGTAGTTGGTAACAGTAACATCATACCAAATACTGGTAACTGGTAACAACAACACTATATCAGATACTGGTAGTTGGTATAAGCAAAACTATACCATAAACTCACACAACACATAACATCCCGCAATCACCACACCTTATGAGATTGCGGAGAATCTTTAGAGAAAACGATTAATTCAGTTTCTATTCTGTGGATATGGAGACTTAACTTCTCAATCGTGGATATCTCATTACATTGTAAAGAAAACCAAAAACCACTTAACAGCATTTGTTTTTGTTAGGAGATCATCCATCATAAGTTAAAATTAACTTTTTAAAACTATTACAATACTCAAAAGTGATAGAATTGTTGATATTATTGTTAAGTAAAAATGATATTCCTTTCATACATACTATATATATATATATCTTAATAGCCATTTTCGCTTAGCTGCGTGAGTAATTGAAAATGTCGAAATCGCGAATAACACCAAATCCACGAATTATTCCTCCTTCCGATCTAAAGGGAAGCCTATAACAAGCCATGTTAAAAAGCTTGTGCGTAATATTTACAGTAAATTACTTAGTACACACAATGCCCCCAGTGGCACAGCGGTAAGTCTGCTGACTTTTTACGCTAGAAACCGGGTTTCGATACCCGTGGTGGGCAGAGCACAGATAGCCCATTGTGTAGCTTTGTGCTTAATTACAAACAAACAAGTACACATAAAATCATTTACTCTAGAAGATGTAGTTGAACAGACAAAATAACTCGGTGATTAATGGAATTGAAGCTATGGAATAGCCTGCTTTTTATTTTATTTTGTAGGTTAGTAAAATTCATCTTTCTCTGTTTTTCTTTCAATAGTCTAAATGGAACATATAATATTAATAATTCTTGCTATAATTTTAAATAATTTGATTAATCTGTGCTGTAAAAAGGATGCTAGTTTCAGAACACATAAACTTATGTGTATAGCCCTTAGCGTATGGATACACATAAAACAGCCAAGTGACTATATACGACATAATTCTCATTTCACATGCAAGGGTAATACGAGTCTGTATATTCACTTCATTCGAGATATTTCCACAATTTACTAACTTTTATTTTCTAAGTATACACTTTCGTCTGACAGTCCTCTAGCACCTTTTAATGTTTAGTTTACGCACGAGACGATTTCATTTTAATTTTAGATTTGTACATATTTAGCTCTCTAATTCTTACAACGTTTCTTCCTTTCTAAAACCTATCATTTAAAAAAAAAACGCTTTCATGTGATGCATCAGGCTCTAGATAATCACTAACTATCTGAATAATACGTGTATCTTGCTCTGGATAATCATTAACTATATGAATAACACTTGCATCCTGCTCGGGATAATCATTAACTATATGAATAACACTTGTATCCTACTTTGGATAATCATTTACTATGTGAATAACACGTGTATCCTGCTTTGGATAATCATTTACTATGTGAATAACACGTAACTCTTGGGCTACTATTTTACCAACGAATAGTGGGATTGACCGTCACATTATAACGCCCCCATGACTGAAAGGGCGAGCATGTTTGGTGTGACGGGGTTCGAACCCGCGACCCGCAGATTACGAGTCGAGCGCCCTAACCACCTGGCCATGCCGAGGCATTTCAGAAATAATGAGGATGAGGATAATAGTGAAGTACTTTGTTTAGAAAATCGAATGAAATTAGTTAGTGTCTGACTGAAATGGGAGTACGAAGACAGTGGAGACCCCTGATACCAGGATTAAGGTTTATGCTTTCAGTATTAATTGTATCTAGAGTAACCACCCAGTAAGCTTCTCATAACTATCTTTCACATCGAAGTTTGAAATCGGTGCCTATACCTATCAGCGAAAGACACTGAGTTGACTGAAGTGTTGGGCAAAAGGAAGATAATGTTTGTTTCTTTGTGCTTGTCCCATATACCGAAATTTGTGACCATTCGGGTTAAAAATTCTGACCCTCTTGTTGAAATTCAGATGAAATGTAATGACTTGCAAGTGCAAATACCGCCTAAAATCGACCTCTTTTGGAAAGGTTAGATTATGGACTTTTGGACTCAAAGTTCTCTTATTCCGCAATTATAAAAATCATGTAAGAAGCAATAATTTATCCTTTCACACACAGAGTATAAACTCTGTTATATTTTAACAGTGCAGTTTCTCAATTTGTGAATATCACGAGAAATATCCGTTGCATTGACACTGACAGCTGCACTAGTAGTGTAATTGTTCACACAGACAGAGAAAGTGTAGTTATTTTACACACTTGTTGTGTTAATGAAAATCAACACTTCTATACATTCAAGGTATATATAAGAAATATAACACTTTATTGACGCTACGATTAACTCGATATCGATTAATACAAATTGATTAAGCAGTATGTAACACTGCTTTATAACACCTACATTCAGTATAAACCATACTTATTTTAACACTGCTATATGACCTTACCCATCTTCATAAGCCCTTTCCTTTAACAGTACCTATATAATATTATCTTCGTCACAAACCATGTACTTTAACAGTGCATGTGTAACATGAACTTTGCAATAAGCCATTTGCTTTAACAATGTACATATATATTGATAACACTACCTTAGACATAAAACGTTTATCTTAACTTGTTCCACCATAAACTGTGCTTGAACTCAACGTTTTCTTTTCAAGACCAGATTTACAATATTATTACCACGCTCTATTCTGATAAAAGGAAATGTCGAGGATCCCCTCTTCTGGATTTGTTACCTCTCACTAGGTTAGACTGGGAAAATTTGACACCTCGTCAGAAAATCCGGACAAAAGCAGGTTAAAGAAAAAAGACCGGTTTCTTTTAGGGGTGAGCTGCAGTTTATGTGAATTGTGTAAAACTTGTGATGAATAAAGGGTATTCAAACTACCGCAAAGATCACTGTGTATGTGCAGTCCTTTGGCTTCAGAGTTATTCGTTTTTTAAGGTAGTGATTGGGATATAAAGTTCAGTTTTTTCGATCTCTTGTTGTTAAGCACAAAGCTACACAAAGGGCTATCTGTGCTCTGCCCACCACGGGGGATCGAAACCCGGTTTGTAGCGGTATAAGTCCGTAGATATCCCACTGTGTCCCTGGGGGGGGGAGGGGGCTGTTGTTATCTAGCATGTACTTATTAAACTTTAACTTTTATTCATTGTGCTTAGAATTTATTTTTTCTATTAATTCCTTTAACTTTATTTGTTACTAGAGTGAAGGAGCATCTTAATAACTATTTATTCGCAAATGAACACAAAATAAATGCTCACAGAAAATCCGCATTTAAATAGGATTGTACAAAACAGCACTTAACAAAAACCAGTAACTGTTAACAACAAGCAGTATCTAATATAGTGTTACTGTTAAAAAGAAGCACTTTCTAATGAAGTGTTGCTATTAACAGCAAACAGTATATGGTATAGTGTTATTGTTAACAATAAGCTGTATCTTGTATAGTCAGTCTTACTGTTAACAACAAGCACTTTTCAATATAGTGTTAATATTAACAAAAGCAGCACTTGGTATATCGTTTCTGTCAACAACAAGCAGTACCTGAGACGGTATGAGTATTGAAAATTATTATGTTAAGCATGACTGTTTAACTTTTGACAACTTATAGTCTCCAGCATCATGTGATTATTAATATAGACGGTGTTCATTATGTTTTGACTGTTTAACTATTGATGAAACACCGATAACTCAGAGGTAAGTCTGAGAGCTTATAAAGCTAAAAAATATGTTTTGATATTTGCTGTGGATACAACTTAGATATTCAACTATATAGATGTGGCTTAACAACAAATAAAAAAAAACAATGCCCTTTGGATTATTAAAAGAGTCTATCTTACAAGAGCGGATATTAAAGTTGGAATCAGGTATCTCGGAGACGTTTCATACTTTCAGTAAACCTGCACGTCAACTATACAACAAATTTGATATGTTATTAAGAATGAGTATAAGATATACAGCTTCTCGCCCTGATAAAAACTTATGTATGTCGAAGGAAATCTGAAAAATAAGTTTGGCAGATTATTCAAAACTAGTTAATGGTATAAAGGTTCCCAGCCTGATAAGTATGATAAGTGAAAACTAAACAAGTTTGATCCAAATTTTGTTTGTAACAGGCTTGTTCATAGTTTCCTGCAGATTATTCAAAACTAGTTAATGGTATAAAGGTTCCCAGCCTGATAAGTATGATAAGTGAAGACTAAACAAGTTTGATCCAAATTTTGTTTGTAACAGGCTTGTTCATAGTTTCCTGTAGATTATTCGAAACTTTTAATAAACGTTTCAACTCATCACTTCCAGTGTCTACCATACATGTAGGGTTTACCTACCCTAAACACATAAGAATAACTCTCCTCTTGCACCTATAATTTCCAACGTGATATCTATAACATTATTCACTATCAAAATGGTTAGCAAGACATCTAATCAACGTTCAAGAAGAAAAACCTCAACGTCACATGGGAATTTTCCCTCTAAAATACAAAATCTTAACATTGTTGATTGTATAAATAGTCAGTTTTGTTACGTTGACGCACTTTTTACTAACGTTCCAGTACAACAAACAACAGAATATCTCAAACGAAGATTACTTGAAATAAACCTAGCAATTGGGACTCCGTGTAATATGTATAGAAAGCAACGTGTTCACTTGTTTAGAAAAATATTATTATATTTAATACTATGTAACATCTTTGTAATATTTTAAAAGTAAATTACTTCTTTCAATAGACATGAACAATATGAGACCTCCATAGTTGCATTCCGTACATGATATTTTTTCTCTCTGTCTAAATCACTAAAGTGACTTTCAAAACTTAACGTTATTCATAACACCATAAAGTTTAGAGTTGAAAGAAAATGAACAAATAATCCGCTTCTTAGAACCAAAACATGACTTGTTTTGTCTGTCTACCGAAATTCAATCTTGCCAGGTACGAATGTTTTTCCCATGTCACCACAAAAATGTTAAAATATCTATTACAATGTCTATGTTTCCATGATCCTACAAAATATGCAACTATTCGAAATAGATATTTAATACATCATGCAAGTTATATTAAAAATATCTTGCCTTCAAACAAAATCACACAAGATAACAAAATATAGGGTGTCTATATTGTTCTATGTCAATTACGTGAAAAAGTTTATGCTAGTGAAACAGGAAGAAATTTAAACTCAAGAATAACAGAATATAGAAGGGACATTAAAATCAGAAATAGTAATAACAAACTGTAAGTCAACCAAAATGATATTTAGAACAGAAAATTACATAAAACGAAGAATTGTTGAAAGATGTATTATTAACAGTTTACCGAATCTTAACACTTCTGAAAGTCTCTTCACACTGAACTGTTTTCTAACCACGCGTGTATTCAAGGAAATTTCACAGTCACTTAGCTGAGTGGGCTAATGTCTTCTCAGAAGACTGTGTAAGATTCAAGATGACAAGTGTGATATTGTCGAACATAGTTTCCTCATCTTTGTACTGTTATTTTGTTTCGAATGTGAAGTTTACGTTTATTCACACACAGTTACTGTACATAACACAAATATTCAAACAGTAAGCTGAAATACACAGTAACCCCTAACGCACCAACAATTAGTATACATAACACACGTGTTCAGACAGTAGTCTTATATAAACACAGTTAGTTTGCTTAGCATTCATAACTGACAATGCTTTCTTTCATAGGGAACCGTAAATTCAGCAAAAACATAAAAACGATAGTGAAAATACAGACGTTTCAGAGTTTATATAATCCATCTTCAGCGGTTTTCTATGAAAACAATGAAGATGTAATTTCAATGTAACAAATCAATATTTTAAAATTCAACATTTGATATAAAATGGAGAGAGAAAATTCAAACGAAAGAATCAAGGGAATAGTTAGGGTTGAAGAAAGATAACTGGATGATTACAGGTTTTAACTGATGGACTCTGGCTGTGTGATTAACCGTTTATGTCTATATTTGTTGATCACCATTGTTTCTTTGATTAATAGTTCTGAGTTAGAATTGCCTGAACTTAGAAATACGAAAATATCGAAAGTGATACAACAGACATTGTTCTCATTGTGATTACGAATGGCAGATGTGCACGGATTTGATGATGATAGTGTAGGCACGTACAACAAGATTTCGTTTAGTCTGACCAATGTAGGTGTCTGTATAGTTACTATACGTGTGTACGACTCATAACTGCAAATATGTTAGTTTGTTTCTGTATGAAAATAAGTCTTTTAATATAAAAATATCTGATTTTAAACCGAAAGTAATTTTTGTGTATTATTTTAGATGAATTATATTTGACTTGTAGAGAATACAAATACTGGTGAAACATTTGGAAATATTGGGTGCTTGGCTTTTAGAATGATACTTAGTGTTTATTAATTTACGTAAGAATTTCCTTAGGAAACTTTAAGAGTATCCATTTTGTATCAAGATGTCGTGTAAGAAAGTTCCTTCATTGTGAAGAGTATGGTAATTCGGTAGGTTCTGTCGAGAAGACAAGAAATAAGGTTTAGTTTGTGACAGGACAGAATGAAACTCTCAAAAGATATGAAAATATCAGTAAACGATTTCTTCCGATAAACACATGTACCGAAACCGGTAGTTTATTGTTACAAGAACGTCTAGGAAAGGGAGAGTTTGTATTTCACAGTTAAGTTGTTTGTTTATGTACTGTAACACGAATCACTAACGTACTCACCACAAACACGTATTCCGGTAGTAACAGGTTATGAGCAAATACATATATAGTAACCGAGAATATAGCACCTGATCTCACAGTTACCAGTCATGCATGAATGATAACCAAAAATATAATACATGATCACATAGTTATCAGTCATATTTGAATAATAACCAAGTAAATAACACGCGATCATTCTGTTCACAGACTACTAATAAGAAGGAATCCTCAATAGCTGCGGCACTTGATATTCTTTCAGGCAGGATTAGAGTAGATTAATCTATGATACCTACTTTTCATTTTATTAACTATATTCTTGTGTGCCAGCAAGACCAAGCGTGGGGCACGTATATACCCGATGCGGTTTTATTACTCATTAGGATTTCTACCAGCCTACCCTCAAATTGAAATTATTTTAGGCAGGATTAAAGTAAATTAATCAATCAAAACAGTTTGACCTCCTGAGTCCAAAACTGTAATTGGATATCAAATCATTCAAGAGATGACGGAGATATGAGGTAAAAGTTTGTACTTAAAAAACAAAACCAAAAACCTTAAGAGCCATTCTATGAGCCGCTATGTCGCGGCTAACAACAAAACAAAAAGAAAAACATTTTCACAGACTAATCTTTTAATCGCAGGAGAAAAACTATGAAAAAACGTGGGTCTTGTTGTGAATGATCATTAGCTATATAAATAACATGTGTATCTTGCTCTAGATAATCACTAACTATCTGAATAATACGTGTATCTTGCTCTGGATAATCATTAACTATATGAATAACACTTGCATCCTGCTCGGGATAATCATTAACTATATGAATAACACTTGTATCGTACTTTGGATAATCATTTACTATGTGAATAACACGTGTATCCTGCTTTGGATAATCATTTAATATGTGAATAACACTT
>NW_013669750.1:62878-66025 GCF_000517525.1 Limulus polyphemus
AGTTATATTATATCTTCGTAAAAGTACTAATGTCTGATGTGAATCCACTGATGTTAAATGGTTTGTAATGTTCGAACTTTATAAATGTTCCTTGTCAAATATCCTAAATTTTCATATTAATAAGCATTATATCAATCTCCAAAGTTTATAGCATACCAACTATAGCAAACCAATAGTAGATACTGTTTTTTGGCGCGTCGCGTTGGTTATATTTATAGGTGTGTGAAGAGTTTCTCAAAATTTCAGTTTGCGTAACAATACTGACGCTAACACTATTGTTGATTCTTACACTCGCGAATCTTCTACAACTTTAGAGAATAGGCGGGAGTTCCGCAATACATATTTAACTGTATACCTTATGTACATTTCTAAATATAAATTTAATTTAAACAAACATCGATATTAAAATAAATATATAATAGTAAATCCGTCACAGGGTCCCTTGAGGGTACACGTGATTAGAAAACAGTTCAGCTTGAAATGACATTCGGAGGTGTTAAAGTTCGGTAAGTCGTTAATATGTTTGTTTGTTTGTTTTGAATTTCGCGAAAAGCTACACAAGGGCTATCTGTGCTAGCCGTCCCTAATTTAGCAGTGTAAGACTAGAGAGAAGGCAGGTAGTCATCCCCACCCACCGCCAACTTTTGGGCTACTCTTTTACCAACGAATAGTGGGATTGACCGTCACATTATAACGCCCCCACGGCTGAAATGGCGAGCATGTTTGGTGTGACAGGGATTCGAACCCGCTACCCTCAGATTACGAGTCGAGTGCCCTAACCACCTGGCCATGCCGGGCCAAATCGTTAATAATACAGCTTTCAAAAATTCTTCGTTTTACGTAATTTTCAGTTTTAAATACAATTTTGGCTGACTTAAAGTTTATAGGGTGGTTAATAATTGGTTTTATAATACCTGTATCAATTATTTTACGTTTTGTTTGTTCTTATTTATATCCACTTAACTTTAAGTACTAAACACAGTTAAAACAAAATGGAGATTTTTTTACATTTTTGGTCTTTATATTGATAGCAGCTGGCAACACAATTGCAGCCTGTGGGTTGGGCGCTTGAGGTACGAAAAGTATAAAGAATGATATCAGTGGACCTGTATTTCCAAAAGGATGTGGTTCAAAAAAAGAAGAAAAAACTGGGAAAGGAGTAGTTCAAAACTGGGAAGTGCTGCAGTGAGTAATAAAAATATGAAAAAAAATAACGAAAAAGGCTTAAGAAGTTTTACCCTATTGATTTATTATTACCTGTGAATATAAAATTTTTAAAAAATGGAATTCTAAATTTAAATAAAGTACAGGATTTGTTATTCATTGGGTTTGTTATTACAATGATTCAAAATACAATTTTGCTCAAAAATATTTAAATCAATCCTAAGAATATAAGATAAATAAGGTAAAATTTCTGAAGATATAATACCATAAAAAACTGAACAAAATTTAAGATTAAGGGTAAAAGAAATTAGTTTCAATTAGAGCTTTCTGTAAAAAAAATGTATCGATAGAATGTAGATATTATTTTATAAAAGAAAGAAACGCCAGCAAAAATTCTTAAGAAGTGTCGACTCACAAACTTAGGATCGGGAGTTCGCCCTTTCAGCCGTTGGGGCATAATAATGAGAAGGTCAATCTTGCTATTCGTTGGTAAAAGAGTTGGCGGTGGGTGGTGTTGACTAGCTGCCTTCCCTTTAAGCTATAAATGCTAAATTAGGGACAGCTAGTGTTAATAGCCCTCGTGTAGCTTCACACGAAATTCAAAACAAACCAAACCTTATGAAATGTTATACACAGTTACTCGAACACCAAATGATTTCAACGAGAATTATGTATTTATAAAATACAAGACTAATAGTTTTAGATTCGAAAGATACCGAATATTTGGATAACTATTCAATAAAATTTTATAAATCCTATAGATGTAAGTAACGGATGTTATTCTTTACCATTAAAATTTATATCAACGTGAGTTTCATGAAACAACACTGATGAAAAATTTAATAATAATATTTTTAAATATTATGATGGAAATAATTGAAAAAAAAAGGAACAACTGTGAATGAAAATTATACTCAATGTGAGATAAATATTTTTTAGTTAAATTAAGATTTAGTTAATGAAGATGCTTCTCCTATAAACATTTTTAATCAGTTTACAGCTCCGAGGATTATAATAGAATGAATTCTAAATTATCAGTTTCACTTATCTGAAGGGAACTTGTACGAAGTATTAAGATAAGATAAGAATATTTTAATCAAAAACAGAGAGGAAAATATATACCTAACATCTCTAGAGGTCTAAACGACATTCACATTAATTGTCATGTTATCAATGACATATTATACAATAATGCCCCCCCCAGTGGCACAGCGGCATGTCTGCGGATTTACAACGCTAGAATCTGAGTTTCGATACCCGTGGTGGGCAGAGCACAGATAGCCCATTGTGTAGCTTTGTGCTTAATTACAAACAAACAATACAAACAAAAATATGCAATAATGAGTATAATAACATGTTGTATTCTTTTACTCCTTGTAATCCACTTAGAAAATTAATTTAAATTGAAGAAAACAAATATGATGTTAACTGATCATATTTTATTTATAGAATGAGAATGAAGATTATGGTTCCAAATACCTATCCAAATGCTTTGAACAAACGACGAATTTTATATAGATTAATTTTAAATGTTAATAAATGAACTGAAAGAAACGCGGTTTATTTGTAAGAAGTCAGAAATATTACGGGAATAATATTTTTACTCGTGCTTTAAACAAAACAAAGGAGTTTATTGCGGACGAATTCTTAGAAAAGAAATTGAGTAACATATTAAATAAAAAATTCATTATTTACTATTTTAGAGAAGAAATGTCATATGAAATATGAAAGTGTTATGTAATAGACAATGGGTGCCACAGAATTTATATTATTTTTTCATATAGTGTGTATTCTCAATGTTTACCCCTACTTTTTCTAATGCTTGCTATTTATTTGTGATAGTTTTCCATGCCTGTCTTTAGAAAATTTCCTGCTTAACATTTCTTTTTCAATCAATCTCCACGTGTCACCTTTATCATACATTAACAACACATAAGTGTAATTTTTATTGACCATTTGTAAGGCATTCCCAGTGTTACGTCT
>NW_013669750.1:66991-69712 GCF_000517525.1 Limulus polyphemus
ATAATAGTAACGTGATTGGTTAAACAGTAAGTAATTCATTGACCATATTTAGTTGTAACAAAATGGTTTATTAAACATTTGTTGAAATTAGAGATACGAATGAAAACAAGGCTACACACATATAAGGTTAGCGTAATATTAATTTGTTTAATCCTTAAAGGCAAATATTATAACTAGTGAAACATGCGTTATATGTATATGCACACATACACTATCCTACCAAAAGTCATTGGACACACCTCTTATTGCAGTAATGTGGGTCTCACGACGAAATATGCAAATAGTTTGGTCTGTAAAGGTGATCAGCGGTTCACTTAAAAGTAATTTCAAAATTGTATTCCGAACGATTATAGGGGGAAGGATAGTTGGATGTCATTTGGGGAAAATGTATGTACGTGCTATTGCGCAACAATTAAACATTCTTAGGTCGACAGTTGGCAACGTGCTGAAGAAATGGAAGTCCATAGGTGAAAATAAGCCTAAAAAACGACCAGGTAAGCATAAAATACTGACTGACAGGAGCCGACGCGTCTTGAGAAGTCTGGTTACCTCATCTCGCCTTTAAACCCTAGAGAATCTGTGTTTGGAGAGCCGAGCATGCCAAGAATTTTCACAGAAAAGCTGCAGGCCACAAGCCGTTGATAATAAAAGCAAAATGCACACCGTCGATTAGCATGGGACAAGGCACACCGAACCTGGACCGTGGATCAATGGAAATCGGTCCTGTGGAGCGACGAGTCACGCTACACGCTCTTCCATTCTGATGGACGTGTTTGGGTATGGAAGATGCCTGGAGAACGCTTATTACCTAAGTGTGTTGTCTCAACAGTGAAGTTTGGAGGTGGCGGTAGCATGGTCTGGGGGATGTTTCTCGTGGTATGAACTTGGTCCACTGGTTGCAGTGCATGAATCCATGAATGCTGAGTCCTACATTGATGTTTTGAACAATTCTGTGTTCTACATTGTGGCAATTTTGTGTTACCGGCCCTTACACATTCAAACATGATAATGCTCTATGTCACAAAGCAAGGAATGTGAACGCGTAGTTTGAAGAGAATAACATCGGAAAATTGCAATGGCCAGCACAGAGCCTTGACCTCGACCCGATAGAACATCTTTGTGATGAACTGGAACGCAGAATTAGGGCAGAATTAATGCTTTAAAGGAGGAGTGGAGCACAATACCACCAGCTTTCTACCATTGATTAGTAGACAGTCTTCCACGACGCATTGAAGCAGTCATCATGGCCAAAGGTGGACATGTGTAGAATATTTTTCCTCATTATCCTGTCAAAAATGGTCCATATGCGTTGATAACGACGAACATACGGACACATTTTCGTACTTTTTGACGAAGATTATGATCAACGCTCTATGCGTTTTACTGAGTGCCCCTCTAGTTTAATTTGTATTCATTCTTATGATTAAAAAACAGAAAGAATGCCACAATACAGTCAGCTCATTAACCCTAAAAGGACTTTTTAAATGATACGCTGTACGCGTACAGGCAGGATTCCTTTTAGAAATTTCAAACGCTTACATTTAACACGGCGAATTACTCAAAGAATAAGTTATAAGCACGACTTTAGAAAGGAACTACGAAACCCATACAAGCTTTTAATAAGCGGAGATAAAGGTGTGTGATCTTTAAATTTTAAGCAGGACAATCGATGAATCCTTGAATACTAAAGAGCGAAGGTTTGGAAGTTTAGCCATAGTCTAAGACAAGTAGCTACATTTGTAGCTGATCCTGTAGATTCTTCATTCCAAGCAAGTGAAGAATTAATACAGCCTGTTCACCCAGTCTTCAAGTCATAGAGAAACAGATACTCGGAAATAGTTACGTTTTCTTTTCGCTTTACAACAGTTATAAAATTGTATCAAGTAATTGAGAGTAACATCTCAAAGTGGAAAACGTCAAACTTAAAACCGTCCAAGAGATATAAATCAGGAGAAAATATAATCAAACATATTCAAGAAACGATGCAAATATATATATATATATATATGTGTGTGTGTGTGTGTGTGTGTGTGAAACAATATAAAATTACATTTTAAATATCCATAAATGTATGCACCTGTGTTGTATAAGTGTTAATTGTTTAACACTTATACAACACAGGTGCATACATTAATGGATATTTTAAAATATTATAAGATTAATTTTATTATTTGAGCAATCATTATGTAAAAATATATTCATAGAAAATAAAATGCTTAATAATATAACAGTTTTAATGAATTAACATAATGATAAGTACGTTGAAAACATTGTAGGGAGGGCAGAAATAAGCTCTCAATTTGAGAAGAGGAAATGCCGGACTCAGAGATGGAAATACCAGACTGTGTAGTTGAAGTATGGGTGACATTCCAACTTCAGATGTTAATATATCAGAGTTTACGTGAAGCTATATTCGTTTGAAGTGATCCTTAACACTGTTCAGCAGAGATATTAAGCAGGGGTAGGTTTTTAACAACTATACAGGTTAACTTATCAGAGCTTACAGTAAACGGTCGTCGTTAGAAATAGCAGAGTTAGAGATAAGGGGTGGTGATTTAACAACCGATCATGTGTTGTGACTTGGAAGAACAAATGTGAAGGACACAATAAACAAAGAGTTTGATCTTATCGTGAGGGCAAAATCGCATTTGTGAATTGAAAAAGTTATAGAGAACTTATCTTTTATTGGATTTCAGGTTTTATTTTTGTAAATAGTAGCAT
>NW_013669750.1:70712-71809 GCF_000517525.1 Limulus polyphemus
GTATTTTACAATATGAATGTGAATTGAAAAAAATTATAGAGAACTTATCTTTTATTAAAATTCAATTACGAGGAAACCACTTTGAAACGGCTTGAATGGGTAATGAAGAAAAACTTTAATATAAGTTTAACATAACAACAAATGTACAATGTTTCGACAAAACCTTCATTACCCATTCAAGCCGTCTCCAAGCATTATTATTTTTTATCAGTTTTCAGATTTTATTTTTGTAAGTAGTGGCATAATATTCAATTATTTGTACTAAGTTGCATTATTTAAAGAAGTTTGAAGATAATTTTAACAACAAAATTCCAAAATAAGCGCTCTCTAAGGGGAAAAAAATGCAAACATTAAAAAAAATTCTTCCTTTCACTTTAGCGCTGTTTTTGCCATCTATGATTGGTACCTAAACCTTTTTGTAGTCTGTTTTCTTTATAAAACAGCGTCTGGGCGTGTTAAACATCAGTTGTAAAATTTTAGCCAATCCTAGTTGAAGAAGTCAATTTCAGTACCATGGTATTCCAATCACTGTATTTCACGCTTAACAAATCATAGGATGGTAAGCAAAGCACGTGACGAAACTTTTTGTTAAGCGTGAAATACAGTGACCACTTATTATACTAATTAAGTAATTTATACCTGATGATGACAAAACCTTGTCGAAACGTTATACGTTTGCTGTTATGTTAAACTCGTATTAACGTTTTTCTTCATTACCCATTCAAGCTGTCTCAAAGTGGGTTTCTCATTATCGAATTTTAATTTATAGTAATTGCCATTTTATGTAGAGGTTGTACTTAGTAGTGGTCAATAGTACTTTTTTTATAAGCCTTAGAAAATTTGCTTCTGGGAAAACTGCTTGGGATGTATGTGACTTTTATTATTTTTCTATAGTAGCTTAAGTCATGCTGTATCGTATATCTGTTTATATTAATTATTATATTGAAAAATTAACTCAAAATAGATATATTTTTAGGAAATATGTTGATCCACGAATGTTGGGGGTAAGATGGTCTTTACGTGGATTAGGCTTATCGCTTTGAACTGAATGAGTGAAACAGGTTAGCACTCAGGTGAGTTTAATTGTTGGAGTTTCA
>NW_013669750.1:72690-87075 GCF_000517525.1 Limulus polyphemus
TTTTATTCTACTTAAATTCACAGAAGCAACGGATGAAATTTCCTCATAAATTTCCCTTTGCTTCATGAGTTTGTGATTTTTTATATTTTTTGCATTTAAATTAGTAGTTTTAAGTTCAATAATTTAGCGTAATTTTATATTTACTTCATGATAAAAATATGATTTAGTATTTAGAATGATAATCTTGTGTGATTTGTACGTGCTACTACTAGTACCACTTCGATAGTTTTACTTTTATACTTATCGTAAGAATTTTATATTTTTCCCTATTCTTACTATCACTACTTAGTACGACCCACACTTCTGTTGTTGGTTTATAATTAAAACAGATTAACTGATATATAAAGTTTATTCTGATATTTTGCAAAGGGTTTAAAAAATAAAGTTAAATTACATAAAAGTATATACAAAAGTTACAAATCAATATAACATACATACAAAAGGAGCATCAATGTATGATTACTATTAATAAACAATATCAAACTGTTGTAAGTTATGCACTGAGAAGTATACGTACATTTGTATGCAAAACATGCTTAAATGCAAAAATAAATACGTAGTAAAGGCCGCACTGAGATATTATAATCACATCAGTCTATATATCAAGAACATACAAACTGTACATTTGTTCACTACTTGTGAATATGTACACAGAAGACTATACATGTTTATACAAATGCAAAAATAAGCTAAACACTGTTATAAAACAATTATCTGAAGATGAATAATTCAAGTTGTACATTATTCAGTAATATATTGAAAATTGGATACATAATTCTTGAGCAGAAACTAAAACAAAATATGATAAAACTGAGTACAGTAATGTATAATAAATACAATTCAATATAGACAAAAATTTAATTTGTGTGCTCTTGCAAAAGCCTTTGTCGAAATATTTTCATTTTTTATGGCTGATAAGTGGAATAAGTTTTAGAACACTAATTAACAAATAGAATTGTATTTAAAACAACTGGAAATACCTAAATGCAAATGCTGAGTGATGGTGTAAAAAAAAACAAAGTGTTATATACACCAAACTTCTACTAAAGTAATTTTAGATTTTAAGAAAGTGAAAGAAGTAGGAAATAAAGGGAATCAGACTGAGTTTTACTTTTCTTTCTAATCATAACATGTTGACTAGCTTTGGTAGAAAAACAAGTTAACTTCTTTGACAACAATAAAATCCATATGTTGGTTGTGAAACAGACTAAACACATTCATCTCAATAATACAGGGGAAGCTATGACATTCTCACAGCTGGGGTGTCAATACACTGAAGAGCTTAAGATTAAAATTCCAATTTAAATCTTGCTATAATGAGAGGAATGTGATCAGAACTAAGCTTTTAAGTGCTGTAACTTGATTTTCATTGTAATTTATTGTGTCTGTATCCTTTAGTTAATCTCTTGTAACAGGATGTATCGTGTAACTAGGATCAGGAGGTGTTATTCAAACCACCTGTACTGTAAACTATTACATACGTTCACTAGTATTGGCAATCAAAGTTTTGTCTATGTAGTGAAACAACATACAAGGACATGTGTTGAATTAAACTTGTTTTAAAGTTCAAAGAAATGATATTCAAGTACTGAAAAGCTTTCTTACTATCATATCTACAGTAATGTTCAAATGCTCATGCACTGGGCTGAAGGAGAGTGACCCACCCAGCAGGGATGAGAGAGTTTATGGCAAGCATACGAAGTTCACGCTGCTAGCCTTATGATTTTTTTGGCACAATAAACAAAAGCACAACTGCAATGAAACAAACTTGAAATAAAAATACATTTATGAAACAAAATTATGTGTAAATTTCGTTTACTGGCCAGCTTCAGTATTTTCCAGTACAACTCTGATTGCTTTCTGGGGCAGAGATAACATTTTAAAAATATCCACATTAAATAGACAGAATCAGAGCAAGATTTAGTGTAAGAGAACAAAAGATTACCCACTTTTATATTAGAATTAAATCCTAGTGGGGTATCCCATAATCCTTAGATTATCTAGGTCAACAATCATTCAGATAAACACCTTAACCCCTTACCTACCGGGGCCATTTTATCTTATCGTGAGGCCCCCCAGTGGCACAGCTGTATGTCTGCGGACTTACAGTGCTAAAAACTGGGTTTCGATACCCGTGGTGGGCAGAGCACAGATAGCCCATTGTGTAGCTTTGTGCTTAATTCTAAACAAACTTATCATGAGAGCAAAATCACATTTGTGAAATGAAGAAATTATAGAGAACTTATCTTTTATTAAAATTTGATGACGAGGAACTCACTTTGAGACTAATAATGCTTGGAGACGGCTTGAATGGGTAATGAAGCAAAACTTTAATATAAGTTTAATATAAACAAAAGTACAACTGCAATGAAACAAACTTGAAATAAAAATACATTTATGAAACAAAATTAAAATATTTTTATGTACATATATAAGCATGACATCCTATTTAAAGATAAAAAATACTTGTTTATTGTGTAGGTTTACTTAGAAATATTATTTTCAGTCTTGTATATTACTTGAAACTATAAGGAGAGTAAGTGATTATTTAAAATTTTAAAACAGACAAAATTTGCATTTTATGGATGATAAAAAGTTTTTAGAGATTTTAGAATAATATACTAAAACATAAAAAGTAAGGAGTTCAAATCTGGAACAAATATAAATATTGTAATCATATCTTATAAATACCATTTCCTAATGTAATTTTCCAAGCTATTAAAGATGATAATGTAAAAAAATTAAATTTATCAAAAGTAACAGGCTTTATGTTTCTTAAACTACATGCATTTATGAAAGTTTTTGTGAAGTTTAAAACAGTTTCATCCACCAGTTTTATTGTTGGAACAAAATACAGCAAGACTTGCGTTGGTTACCCAGAAAGTTAGTAGCCGGTAGTGATCGGGTTAAGTAGCTAGTGTTGCCTCCCAGGGTATACTTATCTAAAATCCACATTAGGCTAGGATAATAGAAAGCATTCATACCATCTGCCCTGGCTCTACATATGCCCACTGTGGGAAGGGGTGTTCTACAGGACCACTTGAAGTTTTCTTCTGGTATTTCAATATATATCTATGTTATGTTTCATATCCAATCCGGACTACCCATTCCATGGACTGTCATGGAAAAAACCAGCACTGGAGTTGTCTATCTGCTCACATCTCTGGCTAGTGCTTGCTGGCTTTTAAAAAGAAAGTTTCATGGTCACTCATTGAATATGAATCTCCAATAAATGTCCTATTTGAAATAGAGGATTAATAGGGTTCTGGGCACAGCATTTCTAGACATGAATGTGGAAAACGAAATTCATACAAATATCAACAATTTTCACATAAAAAAATATCCCTTTGTTATTAATAATTAAATATGTATTTTGTTATTTAGCAGTTTCTGGCACAGTTGGAAGCTTGGAAAGGTTTACATCAACTGTGAATACTATGACAGGGATTAGCTCAGTGTCATTATAGGATTTCAGTGGTTGCTATATAAACACTAGTATCTATAAGATTGGGCTTAATAGCATTTTGATATCTCTAACTTTGTATGAAGCAAAAAATCAGAAAGTGTTCATACTTCTGGTCTGATTTTAATGGTTTAAGTGCTGATATGTTTCAAGGACAACTTTTTTGGGGTTGACTCATAATTCTGAAAGATATGTTTAGAACTTTACAGGATAGAAAAATGTCAATAACAAACTGAACACAGCACTTCAGAGTATCAGTAACAAATATTGGTGATAGCTAGATTTAAAATTTGCTTAGATAATTTAACTTCAATGACTAAACTTAATAAAGCATTCAAACTGAGATAATTAGACAACAAACTGAAAAAAAGAGATTTAAAAAGAGTAATGAGAAAGTTAATACAATAACCAATATCATAGCATTATATACAACTTTAATTTTGCAAACAAAACCTCTGTCGAACAAAAATCACTTAAGCTCTACAAAAGTTAGTTAATTTATAGTGTATTATTTTGAGCTCTGTTATTCATTTTCACAATAAAATAAAATTAATGTGTGATCATTTATTACACAACACTTGTTGAAAACTCCGGAATTCCAGCTGTACTGTTACTGTATTTAGTGCTGAAATTTGATCAATTTATATTTACCCTCACTCCCAGAAGGGGGGGGGGTATTGCAATAGGTCTGTTTCTGTGCATATATCTCGAAAACTTAATATACTGATGTACACAGAAATTTTCAAAACAAACATACAAAATAACAAACACTTAAGGCACACACAGAACCAAGAAGTAAACAGAATACAAAGAAGAACACTTTTGTTGGCAACACTTAAACCTTAAGAAATCATTAACACAAACAATCAACAACACACACATGCACAGGCAGCACATACACACATACTAAAACTCACAACACAGCCAAACAAAAGAAGAACACATAAATGGTATAACATAACAAAATGAAACAATAAGTAAAATAACCGAAGTGACTAAAAACATTTTCTATGAATTCTGAACACAATACCATAACTCCCAAAACCAAGAGGCCAGCATCAAACTAATAATTAAAATCACTGTTGATCACATTACACCCCCTACTCCTACAAACGTCACAGAACACAACTATACAGCTAACATGACTACATAAACAAATACATAATCAGACAAAATAAATGGACATGGCCCTGAGAAGGAACATGGCAACAGTAAATAACCAGACACCCAAACCAGCTTACCAAAAACAAAAGAAATAGATCTCTACAAATAACAGTTCAGGAGGTAGGAAGAAGTCTAGTTAGTACCTGATCCTACCAGGTCTTCAAGACCTAAATCCTGATACTGACCTAAGTGAAGTGAAGCAAAAATTTTACACAAATGAGAAGTCAGTATGAGACAGTTCTCCCCAAATTTGGTCCAGATTTGTAATCACTTTGAAGCATTTTTTATGATGGGAAGATAGGGTATATTTGTGGTTTTGAGTAATAACACTGTTAAGTGTGATAAGATTTGTACCAAATTTCATGGGCATATTGGGACTCCTTATCATACAACAAAAATGATTCGGATCATTGATCATTCTGGATCTGATAAGGATTTTCTGAGTTGTCAAAGGTGAAATTTGATGTTATCCAATATAAACACATGCAATCTTGAAAAGGAATGGTGGTATGCAATCTCTCTGACTGCTCTTGTTTGTCATTGCTATTGTAAATTAAGTTCAGCAAAGCAATTCCATGTGCCTTTACCAGAATGAGTGTTGTCTTGTACCCTTCAAATTTCTCAGTTTGATTACATTATGGTTGTTTACTTATTCATGTACTTTCACTTCCAAAGAGTTTATTTTTGAGTTTCATCACTCTATTTTTCATAGAATACAATATAGTTTTCTTATTTTGAATGCAAATTTAGAAGAATTCTTGCTCATTGTAATACTTCCATCTAATAATTATCAAGCAAATGTAGTAGGTTTTAGTCAGTGCTGGTTATTCAGGCAGTAATATTCAGTTCTTAAAAACTTATTGATCCCCAATGGATTTCGATTTCCTATTGTGTAATCTTGCACAGAGATAAACAAAAGAACTGGTGTTTTTTTTTATACTACAAAATAGTTACTTCTATCTAGTAAGTTTCTGGAATTTTGTTTTTAATCAAGCGTACACATCCTTTTAGGTTCTGTGATTTTCATTAAAATTTCAGTAAGCTTTTGTTAGTGAGTGCTTACACTTAAAGATAACTTATAAAGAATTATCATGTATATCCACATGCATATTTCATTTGTTCTCCATTTTTAATGTCTTAGTGCTATTTAATTTAGTGATTCACTAATGCTTACAATTTTAGTTGCTCTAAAGTTCTTGTAGAAAAATTTTACAGTATCAGAAATGTCTTTAAGATGCCAAAATACTGTTGTGTCAGCAAGGTCATGTGACAAGTGTCACGCCACTTCTTTCTCGAACCTTTGTGAACTGTCGGGAGATTATTAGATTTCGGTATTCTTGTACATATAAGACGGTCAAGACGTGACGGCAACAATGTGTAATTGACAGTTAAGTCGAGCACGTGAGACGTTCGTTGTGAATTATAGCATTTGTTTTAGCGCGATTGTTGAAATTAAGTGTATCATAAAGTTATATTCAGGAAGAATAAACCAGTTTTATTTAAGAAAGGACTTGTGTCGCTAAAGTTTCGTCGGAACGAATTTACGAGAAATCAATTAACAAACAGAGACGTAACAATACAAATAAATAATGGAAATAATGTAAGTTGCTAAATAAATTATCTAGATTATCATGTTCTTACAACTACTGTGGATTGTTGAAGAAAGTAATTTTGATTTTCATTTACATACAACTTTTGTAGGTTGATAAAGAAAATATTTATGTCATGTTAATGACTTGCATATTTGTTCAAAGTTTCAGAAATTTAATGAACAAGTCAAAACATTCTGAAATTTTTCTGGTATTTGCTACTTAACTCAATCATTTTGACTTTAGAATACAAAATGTAAAACACCTAAGTTGCATCAACTTATCTTGGATAAGTTTTAAATCATTTTGTCATAAAAAGCATTTTCATTATCTTACAGCTAAGGTTTTGTAGTTTCTTCTCAAGCAGTATTAGTTTACAATTTGTGTTTTATACATATTTTATCTGTTCTACTTCCCAGGATAAAAGCTAATAAGATTTTCACATTATAAAAGGTATCAAATATTTAGTTGTCTGTTATTAACATCAGAAGGTAACCTATTATAACTTGTATTCACAGATGTTGTATTACATATTAACCTGACTTCTCTGTCAGGTTTAATAGTTAATTAGATTGATGCATATCTTACCCATTTTGTGTAACATGGAACTTAGTTTTATTATTATTATTTTGTTTCTCCTCTTTGTTAAATGCCATACACTTTTAGTAATAGAACTGTTTTGTATATAAAGTTTCTAGGATGTTTTGATTTTTTATTAAGACTAAAGTATGAATTATTCTAATGGAGGTCACATAATTTACTGTTATGCTTATACTCTATTAAATCTCTTTAAAAGACCTTTTCTTTCCAACCAAGCATTCAAATAAAGTATTTGATATGAATTTCTATTTCAAAATAAAATGGATGATGAATTTAAGGGTTATCACATAAACTGCTAAGTAAGTTTTTGTTTTTTTCACCATTGTATATTTTAAAATGAATAGTGTTGTGAATATCAGATGATGTAGAATAGAACTTTCATAATAAAATTCAATGACACTTAAAAATTACATTAGTTATATCCATAGTGTAGATGAAACTACAACATTTACTCTTTGTGCACTAAGCAAGTAAATACTTGGTTTTCAGCATGTGCAAGTGATTTAAAGTTCTAACTACTGAATAATTGTAATACCTCCTAGAATAGCGGTAAAGAAGGTGAAGACAAAATAAATAAAAACATCATTGGGGATTCATGCAGTTGACCGGTCATCATCGTTCATTGCATATGTTAAATTTATATAACTACCAAAGTATCTTGTTACTTGAAAAAATGATCTACAACTGATCGGAATTTAAGGGAAATATGAATGTACTTTTCTACATTTAGAAGTGTTTACTATGACAGTAACATTTTTTGTAGTCTTTTATTTCAGTTTGTGTGTACAGTTCTGTATGTCTTTGAATGTATATCTAGTAAATTATTTCTTTTGCCTGGAAATAACTGCTAAGCATGAGGTAGTTGTTACAGTACTTGATGTACTGAAAAATTTGGTACCACTGATGAAATTAAGTGTTCAGATATGTGAAGTAGAAAATATAATAAAGGTATGTTGTACTCGCAATTTTTTTTAACTGTGTATGCATAACTGCCCACAACTAGAAACCTAATGCTTGTGTATATATGTAAGTTAATAATTCATGCTAGTTATTGTATCATTATTTATTGTTCAATGTTATTTAAAGAAAATATATGTATGTATATACATTTGACTGACATTGGCCTTCATCATTTAGTAGGTCAAACAGAGGTTATCATATGCCCATATTTTCTCAAATGACTTTAGATGTGTTCTTTACCAGATGGTCTTTAAAGAATTGGTAAAGGTCTGGGATTAAGTAGACATCCTTTCACTATTTTCAGCAAGTATTTGATATGATGTTAGAAGTTGCTTTTGTATGTTTTAGTAAAAGATTTGAATTTGTATTCAATTATTATTCGTTTCTACATAACTAACAGTGGCCTTGAAAAATAATTATTTTTCATTTGTTAAACATGTATGGTGGATATTAAAGCAGGGTTTTCATACAGCTTATGAAGTCCTTAAATTTCACAGTTATCTTAAAAAGTCTTTAATACATTCATTGCTACCAGTAGTATTAACAATTCCTACCTTAGTGCCATTTTAGAGGTGCCAAGGAGCAGTCACAGTGTGCCAAACTTGTATGCCACAAGAGAAATTTGGCTTTGAAACATAATTATCTGTAACCCACCAGCATGTCACGTAGTCCATAAATAAAAGTTAGTTGTGACATACTGGTGGGGCACATGGCAGCAAACATGTTAAATTCTAATTTTGCTCTAAAAATTCCTGAACTTCAATAAAATTGCTTGAAACATCCTTAAATCCAAGTATTTTATATCATTTCTATTACAGTATATTTTTTAGTTTCATGTAATTAAACTTTTTAGAAGTTTTGTGAGGTAAATCAATCATTAAGTTGTTTAAATTTACTTGTTGTCCTCACCAGAACAGTACCCTACTAAACTCTCTCATGGTTTCCATGATGCATGAGGTTTTTTCTTAGTCTTTTCTTTGCCATAAATCCATTTTGCTAACATGATCTTCCAGCATCAGTGTGACACAGCAATTATCAAATGTGAAGACAGGCAGTGAGTAAGATGAAAAAATGGTAATAAATATCATTATGTGTGTATATTCTTTGCTAAAATAACTAGATGAGTGATGTAAGCCTATTTTCTTGAATTGAACACTTTATTAACTCACATTTCATTATGGGGTAATGCATGTTCAGTAGGACTGGCTAGGCCAAGATGAATTCAAAAGTTGGGCTAGAGAACAGAAAACTTGTCACTATACAGTATGTTATGCCACTTATAATAAAGTAATAGACCTGTGGAGGGGTGAAATTCTGCTGGTACTCCATGGAACTTATTTCTTAAGGCAGTACTAGTACTGGGACTTATTTGAGCTGCATTGTCATTTTTATGTTTAGACATAATTTTTTTTCTTTTTTAAAAAGAAGAATCAGGTCCACTTCACATAGCTTAGTACCTCTACTTTTTTTCTGAGAATTTCACCCTCCAAACCTGTGCAAGAAGGGTGAAAGTAAGATAAGATCGTACATGAATGAAACTTTGTAGAATGGATGGCAACTGCCTGTTGTAGAGACACAAGTGTAGAGGACAATGTTTCAAAAGTCTTCTGCCTTTTGTCTTCAGTTCAGTGTGTGTGTAAGGTGTTGTCGGTTTTTATGGTATTCTGGTGGATTGGAGGAGAGATTTCCTGTAGATTCAACCAAGGCTGTCAACGTGTTGAGACTCCTCACCACTACTGAGGATGTGTGCAGCTGGAATAATGAAGTGAGGGGCACTTGATTGGTTGTTGTGTGGCTGCACAGCTTAGAAGGAACACTGGTCATAACTCAAAAAAAAAATCAACTAATCAAAATTGATGTTTCTGGTTATTACTATTTTTGATGAAAATGAAGAAGTGTTTGCATTCATGCCCACCAAACTGGATGACATTTTCTTCATTCTGTTTTTAAAAAATCTCAAAAGAAAAGACCTTGGGTCACATCAACAGTATCAATGACCACATTAAATTCATAGCAGAAAAAGAATACCAGAGAAAACTGTCCTTCTTAGATATTTTACCTCAAAAACAAAAAAGCTATTATAGTGTGTGCCCTAAAATATGCTTGAGAATGATTATTTACATCTTGTGTTACTAATGTAGAAGTTTCTGAAAACTTGCTATTTATACTTAGAAGGAAGTTTAATGTAATGTGATTGGCATAACTTTAATGTCTGGAACTTTCTCCAATGTTTAAGAAACGATGTGGGTCATATATGAAACATTAGTTAGCTAGAGTGAGCAACTCTGTTAGTCAGTTAAAAAATAATCACTGCATTTAGTCATTCTGTCAGTAATGTATAACAGTGAGTAGGTTTTGATTAAAGTATTATTCAAGTTAGTGGAATTTATATTAGACAGATTATTTATGAAGTTAGGCTTATTACTGGGCATTGATTATGTTAACCATCAAATTTGAAGCAGCAGAAATGTAATATTTTGTTACATTTATTATTGAGTGAACTGGGCTTTGTATTTATTTTCCTCAATATTTCTACAGATTCTGTAGAAAACTGTAAAAAATATGATACTGGTGTCAGGAGTGGGATTATTTTGGTAAAAATAAAATTAAATCCAAACTCAACTTCAAGATGACAAAACATGTTCAAAGCAAGATTGAAAATTTAAAGGAAGTAACGAAACAGTGATAAAACAGATCAAGAAGAAAGATCAAAACTTAAAAGAAGTAGTCTAAAAATTATAAGAAGAAACAGAAAATGAGAAGAAAGTCAAACCTAGGCTAAAATATCTAGACTGATATCTCAAATGCAAAGATTTAACAATCCACACTTCTTTCTGCATCTGCTCAAAATTTTCAACCTAAAACATCAATAACTGTGTAATATGGAATAGGAGAACCAAACTGATCTACACCTATTACCACTACTGTTGTGGTGTCTGTAACTGTAGGAACTGTAAGATAAAGTGAAGTTGGGAAACTATCAAAAAATGGTTGATTATGCAGAAGTGCAAAGTAATTGTAAAAATATGAAATATACCTGTAAAGAAGAGCAACAATTTTATTAGCAGGAGTAGAAACAAAAGTTACCAACTGAAATTTATACTACATGCTTCCATTAGAATTCACATACAAAACAAGAAAAATGGGTACAGGCAGTGATGATTTCAGATTTCAAAGAGTAGATATATCTCATTTAAATAATATATATATAAACAGTAATCAATTTTGAAAGCAACAAGGCTTTAACTGAAAGATAATTAATACTTATTAAGAAACTCAAATATGAAATTGTAATATATTAACAGTTATGATTATCTATGCTTTTAAACAATTTGCACAACTCTTTTGCTACTAGTATACTTTTATCCAGCTAAACATCTTTGGTGTGTATTTATTTATTGACTTTAAACTTTGTGACCACTATTTTCTCTCAAGACTGCATTTAGACAGCTTTCATGTTAAACTTGATTATGAAGACTGTAGTTTTATTTAGCATTATAAAATGCTAAAATAAAACAATTCTTATAATGTCCTTTTAAGCTATTTTTCAGGAGAAGTGGGTTTTTAAATATGTATTGATTTTACATAATTTTTTAATTAACTACCAAAGGAACATATGTAATTACAAAATATGAAGAACTTTGTTTTTATTTACAGCAAATTTTACTTACAGCAAGGTTTTTACACCTTCGGCGAAACAGATTTCCATGACTTTTCCAAGGCTTTCAAAACTGATTTTCCCATACCAAATATAACATGAAATAAATCATATAATCCACATTAACTGTTTATTCTGTATATATTATGCAAAAGTATATGCATGTATGACTACATGTGAAACACAATGATAAGTCACAGACTAACAATTCTTTTATTTTTCCACCATCTTTTCAATTTCTTCATGCGACATTTTGTAATTCTGAAAACTTTTTTATTGCTGCTTTCCTGAAACTAGTTGATTTTGCCAAATCAGTCATATTGCCTTGTTTTTTGGCCTTGTCAGCAAGATTATCAACGGCGTCAATTAAGGTTGCTATATCCTTTTCAAATCTTTAGCATTTTAGCCTTAAGTTTTGCAATATTCTCAAGGACAAGTTTCCTTTTCTGTGTCTTTTCATTCAGTTCAGCTGTCTCCCTCTGTTAATTGAAGTATTGACTATATTTCTATCTACCACTTTGAGCAGCAGTGTGTATTTATTTGGCAAAGGAACTTACAGAATACCTCCAACTGACTGTATATTAACCCATGTATGGCTGAGAAATGCAGAATCAAGAAATCTAGTAATACAAGATTTTTTTTTAGTCAAAGTGCCAAAGGTACGCTTACAGCTGGTCCTTTTGGTTTTTTGACCATTTAAGGATTGATCGTAAAAGAGCGCAAAGTCTTGTATCTTTTCCAAGCTTTTGATACAAATTTGACTTGATATATAGGGCAAATCCAAAACAAGCCACATATGTACATTCTTTCTCTTCACAAGAGTACCCGGATGCAATTTTACTAATACTATATGGGAATATTATTTTAAACAGTTCATTTATGTTTTCACAGCTTTTGTAACTGTACATGACTAACAATGGTCTTCAAAGTTCAAGACCCACAAAACCTCTGCTTTTCACTCATGTTCTTTTGAAATTTATGAATCCACTCTGCCCTGTAATGAATATATTGCATAATGAGGTGCTGATATCTAGAGGAAAAGAAGTGAATCACCTAAACGCTAATTGTGAAATACTGCAACTTTATTAAATTTATTGTGCATACACAAAATCACGATAACATCACTACTGGTTCAAATGATTGCAAGTGCCATGTTGGTAGGCAAAACAATCTAACAACATGTCTACCAGTTGTTGTGCTATAAATTGTGTTAACAAGCAAAAACAGAATCTGAAAAGAGGTTTTTATGATGAGACATCCAAGAAATGGCAGCCAAAAGGACATGAAAGAGTTTGCTCTGCACATTTTTTCATGTTAGATCCTATAGATCTACTCAGCTACACATAGGCTACTACAGATACTAATTGTTACATTGAAATAATAATAATAATACCCAATAATTGAAATAATAATAATATGGATAGATTAAAGATTTATAGTCAATTCATATTGTTATTGAATTTATTATTATTATTATTATAATCTTGTCTTACTTCAGGAAAATCATCCGATGACCCAGATTATGTCCCAACTTGTTTTCATTTCCAACATCGACTTCAACAATTAAAGATGCTAAAGGAAAGAGAAACGGGTATTTTTGCCCAATCACGAGGCACTGCGAGGAACCTACAACTGATTAAGATATCACTGATGTATCGCAAGAGTGTGCCCCTTCACTTTGCACACAACTAGTTGAACCTGATGTCTTTGAGATTGAAGCCAAGCTAGAGAATACACAGAAACAGCTTGCAGAAGTTACGGAGCACAACAAGTGACTCGTATAGCACAATAAGTGTTTACAACTTGAGGTCGATGCCCTACAAAGAGATCATGACAGACTTAAAGAAAAACTTGATAAAAACAAAGTGTTATCTAGTACTCTGACTGATAAAAAGTACCACTTTTTCATGGGAGTTCCCAGCAAACAGGACTTCTCTTCATTTTGAGTCTTGTGTCAAGCTTCATACCAGACATATCTTCAATCAACAAAGCTGATCAAATCATGCCGACACATGAAACTAAGATGGGGCCTAAAAAACACAGATCTAGTACATCCTTTTCATATTTCATCTTCTAGAGTTTTAAAAATCATCAACAATTGTATCCCTATTTTAGCTGCTCAATTAAGGTTCCTCATTCACTGGCCAACTAAAGAAGAAGTTATGAGGAATCTTTCACAGAAAATCAAAAAGAAAAAAAATCCAACTGCTGAGTCAATATTGACTGTAGTGAAATTTTCTTATTTTTTCCCTATAATCTCACCGCTCATGCCAAAATTTGGAGCAGCTATAAACATCACCATACACTGAAATTTCTTGTTGGAATAACATCTTATGGCACTGTATCATTTGTGTCCAAATACTGGAGTGTTTGCATTTCAGATGTTGACATAATGGCTCAGTCTTGGTTCTGTAACAAACTTGAACACAGGGACATGGTTATGGCAGATAGGAGTTTCATCATTGCCCAGAATCTTGCAATGAAAGGAGCAACACTTGTCATGCCTCCTTTCATTGCTGGTCAAAAGCAACTTCCAGGTTCACTTGTACAAGGTGCACAATTTCATTTCTGTGCATTTACGTGGAAAGAACAATTGAAAGGATAAAGAACTTTCAAATCATGAAACAAACATTGCCAGTCTCTCTTTTCCCTAGAGCAAGTAATACTGTAGAAATTCGTTCACCCGTTTTATGCCAAAATTAATAAAGTGATTGATTTTACTCTCTTTTATCTCTGTGTACAAAGTTGACATTTACATAAACTCCATTAGTATTTTCACACGACAGATGAATTATATATATATATTGTTACGTCTCCGTTTGTTAATTGATTTTTCCGTAACTTTGTTCCGACGAAATTTTAACGACACAAATCTTTACTTAATAAATCTGGTTCATTCTTTCCGAATATAACTTTACCGATACACTCGACTTCAACAATCGCGCTAAAAC
>NW_013669750.1:87359-96459 GCF_000517525.1 Limulus polyphemus
CGATGACGCAACACTATATATATATATATGTATATGAAGATAAATAATATGTATTTCTAAAGTGAAAAGTGAATTTCTAATTGCCTTTTGTTATCAGTTTGTGGAAAAAGTTGTTTTCACTTTGCAAGCTGGGTGAATACAAATTTTCAACAACATAACATAAATGACTTTGGAAGTAATTGCAGTAAGAAGAAAAACAGGAAAGAAAGAAAAAATTACTAAAATAGGAGGCCTTCCCATCCTATAGATGAGAGGCTTCATTAAATGATTGTTTCTTGACATATATTGTCTATGGTTGACGTGATTCACATTTCCACTCCTCTCTTGGTTTCCTTTTAATTCCGACACATTCATAGTGAAACTATTCATTGATACAATCCTTAATGTCATATTGTATGATTCTTCCAAAGGAAGGCCCCTTACAAAAACAAAGTTTTACTATCCTGATTTACTCTTACTTCTGCAAATTCCAGTTGGGAGGACAGAAGCTCCTTGATGAAGTGATTGCTTATGAAATGTACCAACTTAGTTAGCATTTTGTAGTGAAAGAAAGTTTTTATACATTACTTTTATACATTTATACTTTAGTATTTTATTGGAAAAGCACAAAAAAATAGGACATAACATTACTAAAGGTCATTCTTAAATTCAAAGTAATCACAAAGCAGTTTTATGATAGTGACAAAACATTTTGTCTTTCCCAGATAGCCTTTAAATTTTTTTGGCATTGTCAAAACCAATATCAAAAGGTACTGCATATGTAAGGTCTTATTACCATCTAGTAGATACAGCTGGTCAAAGGTAAAAAAATGACAACATTGAAAGTTACTGCATATGCTAGTTCCTATTAGTATTCTATAGTAATTATGCATGTAAATTTCACTATTTAGCAGGCACAGCTGACCACAGATGTGACCTTCGGTTTGAAGTTTCAATGCTGTACAAGGTCAACATGGTAATAAATGGCAAATGTATTCCATATACTGTAAAATGAGATATTTTTTTGGTCTTTTTTATTTTGCAGATTTCGTGGTTTTTTAAAAGTTGCAAAATTAAAATGACCACAAACATTTCACTTTGTACAGCAAACAATGAAAAAAAAATCACTATAGTGGCAAAATTAAAACTGTGCAAAAACAGTTGAGGTCCAAAAACACGAAACAAAAAGGCCATAAATGTTTCTTGTTTTACAGTAAATGTCACCATTTAGCAGATACAGTTTATTACCTTGGGTTTGATCTTTCATGGTCATCCGAGGTCATGTTCAAAAGCATCATGTACAAAAACAACAACACTCTATACATGTGCCCAATACTATGTGTCAAACTGAGTGATGTCATCTCGCTACTCACATGACTGAGACTGAACAACGTGTAAAACTGTACCAAGGAAGTTATTAAATTATGTGTTGCAAAGTCAAACAAGAACTGTTTATTTTTGTTAAATGTAGTTGGTAACTAAATCATCTTGTTTGTTTTTTGAAAATAATTAATTTTGTTTGTTGTATTTAAGTAAACGTACACATTTATATACACATAAGAATTATATGACTGTCACTGATCCAACACAATACTAAATTTTTCCAAAAAAAATAATTGACCCACAATCAAAAAAGGTTGCTGACCACTAGTCTAGGGTTTACAATAATATCTTGCTGAAATCAGTGGTGTCATACTGCATGATTTTCCTCACAGTGGCATTAAAATTGGTAGTATGAAGAACATCATGCATAGTAGTAGATTTTATACAACCCTTGCAATGTCATTGCCAAACAGCTGAGTCAGCTTGAGCTGCTGTATCACAGCTTAAATTCAGAATTTGTTGTGCAGTTGGTTTTTTATCTTGTATGGCTTCTTTGATATTCACTTGTGGTGACTTTTCGTACAGCTTATATAGAACAGGAGGGAACTCATCTTTATCCTCAGAGGTGGTGTCAGTGTCACTTTCAGTTTTAAAATTTACACCACCTGTCGGGCACAAACTTTTGAGGGTGTGAAATGTAGTCTTCATCTCTCTTTCTGTGAAGGATTTTACATCTGGTTTTTTGCTTGTGATGATATTTACGGGTAGTGATGCCATGCTTGTGGTGTAAGATGTCAATTTCTTCTGCTGGTGTAGGAAAAACCTATAAAATGTTATATTCATATTATTAATAATAATATTAAATGAGAGTTACAAAGTTGTTTCTAGATTTTTATAAATAGTTGTGAAAATAATCAAGTCCATATTATTATTTTGGGGATGTAATTTATAAACATCTTGATTCTTTCATTCTCTTTTCCAACATTCACTGATTATTTCTAGTATGGTTTTATGTACTTTTATTAGTATGTGAATGTTGAAATAAAAGTCTGAATTGAGTTGGATGTCTCTTTTAAAAGTAGGCCTACATCATTTTCTGATTTTTGAATGAATGTTTACTTTTCCTTGTAGTACTTGTTCCACACAGTCCTTTTGCTGGTACATGCAGTTTGGTTCTCTTCAATAGTTCAACAGACATTTTTGCTGGAATGGTAAAAAGAATAGCAGCAATGTGGTTACACTATTCCCCCAAGTTGAAAATAAGTAGTTTAATTTTCACTGATCTATAAAACGAACTACTGAATTTATTAAGAAATCAAGATATAACACTAAGAAACTTTATAGGATTTCCTAAGGAGTAAGATACTTTTATGTGGAATACAGTGCATTGAGATCAAAATGTATATAGTGTATGCTCAACTCTTGCACATGTCATACAATTTTATTAGACTTGTGTTAGCTGGCAGTAACACCAAAAAAATAGAAAAACATTTCTTATGTACATAATCATTGATGTCTATTAAACATTAACTCTAAGAATAATGTTAATTTTTCAAAGATAGAAAATTTTTTTTTAAAGTAACAGAACTTACACTTTTTAAACCAATCTGTTCATGTATCCCTTCTTTTTTACATAATATATATGTACAGAATTACTTCTTTGTTATTTTCTGGAAAATAACAAAAACATCTTAATTATAAACAACCAAAAATAATGTTAGTATCAAACTTGATGTTAACATTTTATTTAAGCTAAAAATGTATTTTCCAATAGGTATTTACCTCCACTGCCCTCTAAGCATTTCCAAAAAATTTTTTGAGATCAGCACACCAGTATGTAACCCATCAATTTCGTGCCATTTCTGAACATGTGTATATTATGTGAATACTCTCTGCCAATGGTATTACACCATCTATACTGGCACAGATAGCTCCCTCTACTATTCCCCATCAATCCTCTTGCAGTGGGGAGGAAGGATTGGAAGTGTGAGGGAGGTAAGTACCTATTGGAAATACATTTTCAGTTGAAGTGAAATGTTAACTTCTGATAAGGTCTTACCTCATCTGTCTCACACAAAGCTAGAATCCCACATTACAAAAGTGGAGGGTCTAATCTAGGCACAAAAATCAAAACCAAGCTGAGACTGAATGAGTGTGCTCCTCACCCAGGAAGTAGGAAGTGAATCTGAAATGAGCAGAAAATGATATTACTTACACATGCTTAATATGTTCTGAGAATTGCAAGTTGTAGCAATATATAAACAAAATTAACGATGAACCTTCCCAACCATAACTAGACAAATGATATCCCAATAACTCATCCTTGGCACTGGGAGGATGAAAAAGAAATTGTAAACAGAGTGCTGTGCATCAAGCAACTGGAATTGCAAAGAAGAAGTGAACATTCAGTTGAAACTAGACAAACTTCCAAAACAACCTTAGGAGCAAGAAGTACAACAAACTGAACCCAGCATTACCGGGTCATGGCATTGCCTCAACTCAACCATAAAAACAGGATAATAGCTGTAAACAGTATTACAGGCAAACACATGACTCACTCAACCATAAATGCAGGGAACATGTCATCCTGCATTACAAGGAAGACATGGAACATTGGCCCCACCATAGGAACCGACCACAAATGTCCTGCTGGCAGTATTACAAGGCAAGGTCTCCCAAACTCAACTGTAGGAGCAGGGAAAGAGCCACCTGCAACCAGAATTAACAAGAAGAGAGGCATCTACTCTACATAACTGTTGGAACAGGGCATTGTCATGTTGAATTCAGCATTATAAAAAGGATCCCGTGTAAGCCAGACCAACTCTAACTGAGTGTCCACCTTGGAAAAAACATCCAGGGGAAAAGAAAGAAGGGAAACCAGCTTTGACCTCTTCTCACTGAGTGTATAATCATGAGAATGTATGGTAAGGTAAATATCTAAATTCACCGAGGAGAAAGCTTCCAGGGTATACCACCTCAACAAGTGGGAAGTGGTAACGATTCCTGTGTTCCACTGGAAGAAAAGGGGGGAAATGTGGTAGGGAGTCACACTGGAGAAAGTGCAATGGATGTCTACAATTCTCTATTCTGAAAAGCAGACCTACCCCAATTTATTTAATCCAAGGGAAGGGATGAGCAGAAATCCTTTTCTGCTTTACTCGTGAAGTTCATGAGTGATAGTCCACCACAGAGTGAAAAATATTGATGTCTAGTATACCACTGGGTAAGCAACCAGTGGTCTTGCTGAAGCACCCCATCTCTACAGTAAGCATTAAATTGCAAACAGTAAATAGTGTAGGTTTTAGGCAAAGCATACATGACCCACCGACATTTGACATAGAGTGAGATCCCTATAGCAATGGTTAAAATTAGGGTTACTGGAAAGAAAACATAAATGAAAGGAAGTGATAAAACTTATCCCAGTCAAAGGCAAATGGACAGGTGAAGAATTGTTACAGGAGGAAGATGATATCCATCAGAAGAAGATATAGCCAGATCGTACAGATAATGAGCAACACAGGTATTGGGAGTAGTCCACATTCCAGTCCAAACAATCTCTTCCAAAAGACAGTGAAGACGAGCAGCCAAGGACATAATGATGTGGAGATAGTGATGTTCCATGGATAAGTGTGAATATGCTGGCCTAACGAGTTGACTAACCCAACCAGTGAGAGTGACAGATCACAGGAAACAGAAGGGTTTCAGGAAATAAAAAAGTTGGGAACGTAAACCCAGAAAGGAGGCAGTAAGGCCACATAACACTGTTAGGAGTGAACTAGACAAAGAAGCCTATCTGGATTGAAATGTGAGTACAGGTGGGAAATGGAGGGTAATGAAATGGGTGTGAAAGCCAAACCACTTTCCTGGGCAGCATAGGTCTTAGGGAGGAAGGACCGGTCGAGAAAGAGGATGACATAATAGGAATGGTAAAGTATGTTAGAAACATCAATGGCATAAATATCTGAACAATGATGCCCACAAGCAAGAAGGGGGGGGGGTGAAATAGGGAGAGATGTTACAAAAAACATTTAGACAAATGTTCAAAAAGAGAACAAGGAAGGGCATAAAGAACCACATTGAGATCCCAATCAGACAAAACAAAGAAATGAGGAGGACACATGATTAGAAAGGAGAAGACAAAATCTGGAGAAACAGAAGGTGTTTGACAAGGCCACCCAACAACTAGACACAGTCGAAGTGAACTAGTCTTTGTCAAACAACCAGGTGAAGAACAGGAAAAGATGAGGAACAGAAGGCTTGGAATGACGGGAAACACATTGAAGAGACCAAAGGTAGAAGGTATACCATAGTCTGTGATAAATGGATATGTATAAATGTCTAATGGATTGGAAAAGGAAAGATGCAACATGTGGAGTCAGTCCCTAAGCTGAGACAATGGACCTGACAAAGCCATTTGTAAAGAAAAATTGTGGTGATATCTGGATGAACAATGTCTGACTGAGGTCAAAAGAATATGGACCAACACAGAGGTAAGGGTAGGGGAGGTTGTACAAGTAAAGGTTGGAGCAGCGGGAACAATGGTTGTTCCAGCCAAGACAGCCATCAGTAGGATGAAACATGGAGTGGTGTGGAATAAGGATGGAACTATAGAGAGAAGTTGAATAGGAGAACAAGCATAAATGTGAAGACCCCTCCAATCCTAACAGAATGCAACCACTCCCAGAGTTAGTGGGTGAGGAATGGGAAACCAAAGAGAAGAAGTTTTATGTTCCAGTGGGTGACAAAGGTATAAATGAGGTGTGCTTAAAGATATATGGATCAAGGAACCACTCCATGAGGAGAATATAGTTAGGGGGAGATAAGCGATGCACCATCAGATTCAGGGAGCCAGGAAAGTGGCAAGCTAAAACCACAATGTGGTTACTGTAGGCCCAGAAAGGAGATCTAGATAAGTGAACACTGTTGAGAAGTCAAAATGTACCATAACCACCATCACCCCCACCCCTGTAGGAGAGGACGGAAGTGGGATAAAGCTTAACAAACTGCCAAAGGCTCGAGAATGGTAATATGGAGAGAAGACTCCTTAATCGACCAGAGACCTGAAATTTCCCAGGAGTTGAGTTGAGAATCACAGCCCTCTAAAGATGAGTCAGTAGACAGATTTAAATCTGGACAAAGAGGAGTAAATGGCACCCCCACTATGGTCTGGTCTCTATCTAACCACAAAGGAAGGCTGCTTCCCCTAAGGGATAGAACATCTCGAGTAGTAACAAAAGTGAGGTGAGGGATGAGTGAACTGTTTGCTCCAAACTAGAAGAGGAAAATGTTGGGCCTGATTGAGGTTGGAAAGAAGAAAAAAACAAATGAGGGGAGGTAAGATCAGACTTCCCCACTGTCATCAGTGGGTGGTGATGACTAGTTGCCTTCCCTCTTGTCTTTTGCTGCTATATTAGGGATGGCTAGTGCAGATGGCCCTCGTGTAGCTTTCGCAAAATCCAAACCTCTGGACAGAGTATCTGACAAACACACAGTTCAAGTTAAGATCTTTGGGCAAGGCTTCTGGTTTGTTGTCAAGGTTAGCTGTAACATCCCTTTTCACTGTGTGGTCTTCTTCACTATCATCAACAATGTGATCATCATATTCATCAGCATTTACACCTTTGAAGTGGTGGTTTTTGGGAGGAGAAATTGCATGGTGCTGCACATTGATGATAAATTGTGCAACCACAGTGACTAACCATTATTGCAGCTAAAATTCCAGCGATATGAATCTGCTTTCTTATTTTATTTTAATCATATACCAGATGTTTGGTGAATAAAAAAAGAATTATCCAAAACCTAAAACATAGGTTATGAGTTACTTTTTCTTACTATATTATAAATTTTAAAAGTCAAATAGCTAAATATTTTTCATGACAAAAATCGATGAAATTAAGATCTAAACCCTAATTTTGAGAAATAAAATACTGTCTATTAGTACTAGTATAATTAGTAGGACTATTGCACTACGATATATGTACTATTTTATTGTTACGACAGCGGGGATTACGTGACTCTAGTAACACGTCATATTCTCGAACGTTCATGAAGTCTCGAGAGGTTACTAGATATACGGTATTCTTGTATATTGTTGCATCAGCGAGTCACGTGACCACTGTGGCGCCCTCTAGTTTCTAGAACTATCTTGTTCTTTCGGGAATGCTCTAGTAATTGCTCGATGTAGGGTGGGCTGGTATATATAAAGGAGGGGAATGTGAGGTGGGTAGATAAGATAGTGAGTAATTGATCTGCGGTCGGAGTATTATTGACGTTCGTTGCTATAGCGTTTGTTTAGCGCGATTGTTGAGTGTATCGGTTAAGTTATATTCGGAAAGAATAAACCAGTTTTATTAAGTAAAGGCTTGTGTCGCTTAAGTTTCGTCGGTACGAAGTTACGGAAAATCAAGTTAATTAAAAAACGGAGACGTAACAAAGTATTGTTTTTTCATCGCATTACCATAAACTGCTAAAGGGGTATAAAAAGTAGTTAAGAAATTACTACCAATGTTATCAACTAAGTAACAGAAAAATAGTTCTTAAACATGAGTTTTTAATTCATTTATTTTTGAAGTACTCGTAAAACTGATTAGCCTAGAAGTCCGATAAATGAATATTTTCACAAGGTTTTCTTTAAACTTTGAAAATTATTGTTTATTACAAGCTGATATTTTGTGAATTATTTTTCAGTTGTGATGACGTCATTTCATTAAAACATTTTATTCGTTTATAGGGCTTATTAATTGATTAACAATAAAATTCATGAATAAATGCGTGATTTAAGAATATATTTAGTCATAATTTAATCTGTTTGTTTGTTATTAAGCGTAAAGCTATAAAATAAATTATCTGTGCTGTCATCATGGAGATTGAAGCCCAATTTTTAGCGTTATAAGCCCACAGATTTACAGCTGAACTAATGAGGGGCTATAATGTAGCCGATAAACTTGTCATTGAATGTTTAGCTACTACTTCCACCCTTCAGAAGCCTCTTTTAATGTGTTAAAAAATTTTCATATTACATAACTATTCACTCATTTGTATGGAGTTATGGAAGAAGTTGAAAGAAAAACAACAACAAACAAAAATTTCCACAGCTTTAATTAATGTGTGAATTTCAACCATTTTTGAAACTTCAAAGATATGACAGGAGTACTTAAGATCAGACGCCATCTTAAATTTCAGTAGCGCGTATTGTGTTGAACCACTTTGTGTCTTCATGGAGCATTTTAATAAAAAGAACAAAGATATTTTGATTATTAGGTTCCATTCGTTAACAAAATGTAATTAAATCGCAACTTTAGAACAATTTTCTGCTATTATGGAAGCTAATTTCGAATATTGTTTTTGCATTAATTTTTTTTTTGAAAGAGAAACTGAAATTTGAAATAAATGATTTGGCTAGTTCGAATGATATTTAATAATAAAACTGGTATCTTGGCCAGGTGGTTAGGGCGCTCGACTCACAATCTGAGTGTCGCGGGTTCGAATCCTCGTCACACCAAACATGCTCGCCCTTTTAGCCGTGGGAGCATTATAATGTGACGATCAATCCCCCTATTCGTTGGTAAAAGAGTAGACCAAGAGTTGGCGGTGGGTGGTGATGACTAGCTGCCTTCCCTCTAGTCTTACACTGCTAAATTAGGGACGGCTAGCGCAGATAGCCCTCGTGTAGCTTTGCGCGAAATTCAAAAACAAACAAACAATTTTTCGAATTGTCAGATTTTGTTAAAGTCAAGCAGATAGTGGAATAAGTCAGCGGCAAATTTCGCAGAATTTGGGAATCCCACTTTCGACAGTC
>NW_013669751.1:0-4835 GCF_000517525.1 Limulus polyphemus
AACAATCCATCACAACATTATAGATTAACATCTCTTCTAACAATCCATCACAACATTATAGATTAACATCTCTTCTAACAATCCATCATAACATTATAGGTTAACATCTCTTCTAACAAATATCATAACATTATAGATTAACATCTCTTCTAACAATCCATCACAACATTATAGATTAACATCTCTTCTAACAATCCATCATAACATTATAGGTTAACATCTCTTCTAACAGTCCATCATAACATTATAGATTAACATCTCTTCTAACAATCCATCACAACATTATAGATTAACATCTCTTCTAACAATCCATCATAACATTATAGGTTAACATCTCTTCTAACAATCCATCACAACATTATAGATTAACATCTCTTCTAACAATCCATCATAACATTATAGGTTAACATCTCTTCTAACAATCCATCATAACATTATAGGTTAAAATCTCTTCTAACAGTCCATCATAACATTATAGATTAACATCTCTTCTAACAATCCATCATAACATATGTGTAATGAAAAGTTTTTATCATAAATATTTATATTACAATAAATGTTAATTATCTTAATATCTAAATAATGTATTTCGGATTTGATATAGAGTTGTTTTCGATTTGTAGAACTGTAGGATAAATATTACTGATATAATTACTTATTAATATATATACATTTAATATATATATATATATTAAATATATATATAAATATATATATAATTACTTATTAATGGATTATGATGCTAATTAAATCATCAATATTTCTATAAGTTAAAGAAAATAATTCCTGATTCGAAAAATTATTTATAAATTAATTTTCATAATAATATAGATATAAATTAGCAACACTGCTTGAATAATTGGCTCCCACTGATATACCTTCTATATGTTTATAAATATGCTTATCAAAATGAACATAGTTGTTATATATGCAAAAACGTAACGTATTTTTGAAACTGTTAACAGTAAAAGTTAACCATTCTTTATTGGTTGATCTATATATTGGTCTATTATTGAATTAATCGTCATTACCAAATCGTTAAGTGGTATAGTTGTAAACAGAATAGTAAAATCATAAGTTTCTATTCTATCTGCTGTTTGATATTTATTTTTAAATGTTCTAATGTTTTTAAGATAGGTTGATTATTTTTTATTATCCAGAAATCATGTTTACAACATGAATTTTATTGTAATTTAAGAAATAAATGATTCACTAATTTATTTAATAAAACTGTAGGTCGTTTTAGTGTAGTTTTTACTGTAATAGAAATAAAACGAAATTTAATGGGAGATTTATGTTGTTTAGATACTTTTTTAAATCAATAAAAGCTAATTTATCTTTAGTTAATCATATAATATCTCCATTCTAGAAATCAATTTGGATAATAATGTGTAGAATAATTAAGTTTCAGAATATGTTTGTCTTAATGTAATTTAATATATCTGTTTTGCTACATTTTATAATCATTCTATATTTGCCACCTTTTTCCAAGATTTTTTTATTATCTGTTAGTGAACGATCCGGTATGATATTTGATAACGAAGCGTGTTCTCGACACGTGATAAACTCGTGAAACTGGCCTTCTTTTGTACTTCTTTGGCACTTTTAAGTCAACATTTTCGATATGCAATAGCTCTACAATAACCAAATGTATCACTGTTTCTTTTAGCTTTTATTTACTCTTAAAATGGTGTCGGTCTGTCCCTAGACAGTGTTTTGAATAGGAAAGAAAATCTTGGTGGCGAGCCATATATTATTTAATAAAATATCGCATGTCTCATGCTGTCGAATCAACTGCACACATGACAGTTGTAATAGTTCAAAGAGTGCTTTACCAAATTTCAAACTGAAAATCTTATCTAGTTGTTTATTCCTTCAAGAGTCATGGCGAAATCTGAGTTCTGTAAATTTATCAGACGGCTAGATCTAGTTGGAGAACTGCGTAGTTTTAAACGTCTTGAAATATCGGATTTCATAACGGTAGGTACTTGATAAGCACTTTTTCCTATGCGTTTTCTTAGACACTGGGCGCTATTAAGTAGCAGAAACGTTTCTCTGTCTCTGTTGCTGATTAAATGTCGACAATCGGTACTTTGTTGCTAAACTTCGACATTTGTTAAACAGATGATAAAAACCATTATCAAGTATCACACCTGATCATTCACTAACTAATAATAAAAACCATTATCAAGTATCACACCTGATCATTCACTACAGATAACTAAAATCTATTATCGAGTATTACATCGGATCATTCATTAACAAATAATATAAACTGTTATCAAAGTATCACATCGGATCATTCACTAACAGATAATAAAAACTATTATCAAGTATGAGTTGAGTAGTGATCATTCACTAACAGATAATAAAAACTATTATCAAGTATGAGTTGAGTAGTGATCATTCACAAAAAACAAAACACGTTTTCGCGACAGTTGATGAGCCATGAATCCTCAGATTCATAGTCCGGGCTTTCTCGTGAAATATACTAAAAAACAACAACAACTTCTAACCAACGATTACTAATAGTACTAGTTAAAATGTTTTAGTGAATGATCCAGTCTCATACTTGAAAATAGTTTTTAACCTCTTAGTCAATGATCCTGACATATATTAGCAAGGATTTTTATCCATCTGTTGCCTGAATGATCCAGACTTATACTTGAAAATAGTTTTTAACCTCTTAGTCAATGATCCGACATATATTAGCTAAGGGATTTTATCCATCTGTTGCCTGAATGATCCAGACACATATCTCACAAATGTTTTTAATCTAATAGTCAGTGATCCCGACAAATATTAGCTAAGGGTTTTTATCCATCTGTTGCCTGAATGATCCAGACACATATCTCACAAATGTTTTTAATCTAATAGTCAGTGATCCCGACAGTTATTAGCTGAGAGTTTTTATAATCTATATAGTGAGTAATCCGAACAGATATTTGATCAGGGCTTTTATCAGATGCCCAGTGGGTGATCAAGAATGATAATGAATAGATGTTTTTATTATCAGTTAGAATAATCCCGAATGATTCTTGATAAAGATTTTGAGTTATTACGACTAAACCTTGATTACGTTTGCTATAATCTGTTTAGTGAATTATAACGAGTGATAGTGATAATGGTCTTTAATCATCTGTTTACTGAAGAATCCTAACAGATACTAGAGAGTTTTTATCTGTCAATGAAAGATCCGGTCTAATGCTTGATAATACTTTTATTATTTGTTTAAGTCTATTTCATGAGAAAGCCCGGACTATGAATCTGAGGATTCATGGCTCACCAACTGTCGCGAAAACGTGTTTTGTTTTTTAGTCTATTTCATGAGAAAGCCGGACTATGAATCTGAGGATTCATGGCTCACCAACTGTCGCGAAAACGCATTTCTAATTTTTGGACCATTTGTGAGCTATAAAAGTTATAGTCAAACCTCATTATATGGCGATGGGTGCTGTTGACTAGCTACTTTATTATCAGCTCAAAATTAGATAGGGCTATGCGCATATAGCTCTTTGTGCAGCTTAGCGCGAAATTTCTAGAAACAAATGTTTTCTGAAAAATGTTATCTATACGCTGTACGGAAGTGCTGAACAACATATTCACCCACATATACACATAGATATATATAACCCATTTAAAAAAAATAGAATGAGCGCCTGTTAGAAATTTCTAAGGAAAACATTAATTTGAAAATTGTTAGCAGCTGTGTGATGAATCTATGATTTTTTTATTGTACCCCCAGATGTCCTGGTCTCATCCTTAGTTAGCATTCTACCAAGGAAGAAAGTATTACGCCTGTTGAAATGTCTATCACTAACATGTCTTCATATGCTATAACTTTTAATAGGAGGATGGCCTGAATTTGTTTTGTTTTATGCGCAAACTACACAATGGGCTATCTGCGCTGGACTCACGCGGGGATTCGAGTTCCGGATTTTAGCGTCATAAGCCCTCAAGTTTACTACTGAAAGGCCTTGGACTTGAAACACAGTTATTGTTTTAAGTAATAAAATAATTTCAACATAATATATACGTTTCTTTGTGAATAAAAGAAGAATTTCGCATGTTTTTAACAAGACGATAGAAGGAAGAGTATTCAACTGTTGGTCAGGTACATCATTCTGAAGATGATAATTCAACTGTTGGTCAGGTACATCATTCTGAAGATGACAATTCAACTGTTGGTCAGGTTCATCATTCTGAAGATGATAAGAGTATTCAACTATTGGTTATGTACATCATTCTGAAGATGACAATTCAACTGTTGGTCAGGTTCATCATTCTGAAGATGATAATTCAACTGTTGGTCAGGTACATCATTCTGAAGATGACAATTCAACTGTTGGTCAGGTACATCATTCTGAAGATGACAATTCAACTGTTGGTCAGGTACATCATTCTGAAGATGACAAGAGTATTCAACTATTGGTTATGTACATCATTCTGAAAATGACAATTCAACCTGTAGGTCAGGTACATCATTCTGAAGATGACAAGAGTATTCAACTGTTGGTTTTGTACATCATTCTGAAGATGACAAGAGTATTCAACTGTTGGTTATGTACATCATTCCGAAGATGACAATTCAACTGTTGGTCAGGTACATCATTCTGAAGATGACAAGAGTAATCAACTGTTGGTCAAGTACATCATTCCGAAGATGACAAGAGTATTCAACTGTTGGTCAAGTACATCATTCTGAAGATGACAAGAGTATTCAACTGTTGGTTATGTACATCATTCCGAAGATGACAAGAGTATTCAACTGTTGGTCAAGTACATCATTCTGAAGATGACAAGAGTATTCAACTGTTGGTCAAGCACATCATTCT
>NW_013669751.1:5304-9464 GCF_000517525.1 Limulus polyphemus
GATTAAGTTGTAATGTGTAGCATACACAGTGAACTGTACCAATAACATTCATAAAGATTAAGTTGTAATGTGTAGCATACACAGTGAACTGTACCAATAACATTCATAAAGATTAAGTTGTAATGTGTAGCATACATAGTGAACTGTACCAATAACATTCATAAAGATTAAGTTGTAATGTGTGGCATACATAGTGAACTGTACCAATAACATTCATAAAGATTAAGTTGTAACGTGTGGCATACACACAGTGAACTGTACCAATAACATTCATAAAGATTAAGTTGTAATGTGTAGCATACACACAGTGAACTGTACCAATAACATTCATAAAGATTAAGTTGTAACGTGTGGCATACATAGTGAACTGTACCAATGATATTCATAAAGATTAAGTTGTAACGTGTGGCATACATAGTGAACTGTACCAATGATATTCATAAAGATTAAGTTGTAACGTGTAGCATACACACAGTGAACTGTACCAATAACATTCATAAAGATTAAGTTGTAATGTGCAGCATACACAGTGAACATAGAGTGTAGTACATATAAAGAATGAATTGTATCAGTATTTATAAGCTTAAAGTGTGTAGCATACATAATGAACCGCGCCACTGTTTGTGAACTTGATGTCGTAGTGTGTAGCATGCAGATTGAATTGTACCATAATTCATAAACTTAAGGTTAAAATGTGTAGTATACATATTGAACTATTCTAATACTTGTTAAATTTATTTTATAATGTGTAGATGCATACTGAGCTGTAGCAATATAAATAAACATGACGCAATCTCAAAAATCAGCATTTGGAAATCTGTGACAAAAATAAAATGAACTCTGTGTCTTTCATGAGATATGTATATTTCCTTCTTGGCTTTCTTACTTGTGGGACATTGTCGTAAGCAATAATATTTGGGTCAAGCGAGTTGCACTCTGTTTTCAGTGCAAAGAACGAAGGAACGTGCACAGATTAGGTAATTTGTTTTGATCTGAGTCACCTCGGAGGTGCATTGATATAAGACAGTATTACTACAGAGAACTCAATGTGACACTCCTTTCACTTCTAGTTTCCTGTAAAGATCGTTGCTAGTTGGTATGGAGAGAAACTGTGAAACTTAGACGAGCTATCAAAGTGTTAGAGTATTTATACACTTGAAGTTGTAGTGCGTAACATGCACACTGAACTGTACTCAGAAATGTGATGTCACAGCGTGTATATTAGAGACAAGGCAAATTATTCAAGTACTATTTATTTTACAGTCCTACCACAATTATAACGCTTCATTGAAATACGCAATTACATGTGAATTTTTATTTTTGAGTTTTAAATCACTATTCGATGCACACAGGACTAGGCCTACTATTAAAAGTATCACATGAAAAATGCTGTAGGTAGGTTGACGTCTTAGAGGAAAATTATCAGGCATCTCTTTGTTATGTTATATATACTCCCATCGATATAAAATGTTATTGAATAATATCTTAGGATATTTTTCATACCACGAAGACGAGGTATATATAAATTTTTTTAACCCTATAACTACCGATTAGACCTATTGTGTTTTAAACAAATTTTTCTAAGCTATTCATTTACCAAATATCTTATTGTCCCGTGACTTTGTTAGTGACATACAGGTCACAAAAAATAACTCTAGAAAATATTGTAAGTACTGAAGTTAATTCCAAAAATTAATGATTTCTCCAAATATCTTTGTCAGTTCTTTATGCTGAGTGTTGTGACAGACAAAAATGTCAAATTACGCAATATGATATAAAATGTGGACCCACCATTCGAAAATTATGTGTAAACAAAGTGTGACTTTGATGATTAATATGGTTATTCTGTCCAGAATGTAACACTTAATCTTCACTTTAGATAGACGCGATCTTAAGCGTTTAGTAGAGTACGACACTGACTCTTAGATAGAAACGTTACCGTATATATTTGTGACTTGTGAGAGATGCTGAGGAGGGGAGGAATAATTGTCTATATAAATTTTGCATCGAATTACACAAAACCGGACTGTCTTACAGACCAGAGAGAAACAGAGATTGTACACAGCATTCGCCCCAGCTTTGAGATTTGATCGTCATTTGTGTAGCATACCCATGGTTCCAAAGTGCGTCTTTACTGTAACAAGACGCGAAATGTGAACCAACATATTCTAAGGTTCGGGAGGGTATGCAATAAACTTCTCATACACAGAGCTGAATTAAAGGAGATGTTTCAATATTAGAGAAAACCGCTATTAGGAAAAACAAAACAATGCTCATTTACTGCTGTTAGACAAACCTTTAATCCCTTGTAACATTCATTGACATTTTCACTCAGTGACAGGTTACCCTGTCAGGTGTTATCCATTTTTACCCAGTGACAGGTTGCCCTGACCCTGAGTGTAACAAAACATTAAGTCTAAGTTAGGGTGTTATCCATTTTTACTCAGTAACAGGTTACCCTGACCCTGAGTTGAACTAAATTAAGTATAAGTCAGGGTGTTATCCATTTTTACCCAGTGACAGGTTACCCTGACCCTGAGTTGAACTAAATAAACATTAAGTTAGGGTGTTAACCATTTTTACCCAGTGACAGGTTACCCTGTCCCTGAGTTCAACTAAACATTAAGTATAAGTTAGGGTGTTAACCATTTTTACCCAGTGAAAGGTTACACTGACCCTGAGTCAAACTAAACATTAAGTATAAGTCAGGGTGTTAACCATTTTTAGGCAGTGTAAGGTTACACTGACCCTGAGTCCAACTAAACATTAAGTATAAGTCAGGGTGTTATCCATTTTTACTCAGTAACAGGTTACCCTGACCCTGAGTTCAACTAAACATTAAGTATAAGTCAGGGTGTTATCCATTTTTACCCAGTGACAGGTTACCCTGACCCTGAGTTGAATTAAATAAACATTAAGTTAGGGTGTTAATCATTTTTACCCAGTGACAGGTTACCCTGTCCCTGAGTTCAACTAAACATTAAGTATAAGTTAGGGTGTTAACCATATTTACGCAATGCAAGGTTACACTGACCCTGAGTCCAACTAAACATTAAGTCTAAGTTGGTGTGTTATCCGATTCTGCTGATGGTTGAGTCTCAAGGGGGAAAAACCCTTGTCTGTAGAATAAAGGAAATTGGAGTCTAACATAAGAGAAAATATCTTTTTAATAAAAAAGTTACCACGTTATGAACAATTGTATTCGTAACACCAGCGTTTCAAGGATAACCTCTAAACAAGCGATATACAGTAATACATAGGATACAGAGGCGTTTAACCAGGAAAGTCTTACAAACGTAACTTAACTCTGGATCTACTGGAACGATTAACAATAGCAATCATTGTGAGTTAATCAAAGAGGGTAGCCCCAAAACTATTTACTCCTGCAATTAAAACGTAAATAATAAACATAGGAAGCCCATAAATAACAGTTAATTAATAATTTATTTTAATATCAAAACAAACATATCCGCTATAGATAGACACCATACGGGGAACGAAGTTGAGATAACTTTTTAATAAGCATTTTATTTCAAATTTAAAAATAAAACTATAAGGTTCATGTTTCAAACTGTGCGCTGTTGATAGTTTCTAGTTCAAGCATCACTAGAAGCTCATATTGTTATATATTCAACTCGTTACTTCAAGTATTTAAAACCATGTCAGTTGACACAACAAGTTACATGCATAATTGTCATTTCCATTTCAATTGACACAATAAATAACATGTATATAGCGTTGTTTAGATTATCACCACTTCAGTTGACACAATAAATAGCATGTATATAGCGTTGTTTAGATTATTACCACTTCAGTTCACACAATAACAACATGTATATAGCGTTGTTTAGATTATTACCACTTCAGTTCACACAATAACAACATGTATATAGCGTTGTTTAGATTATCACCACTTCAGTTGACACAATAAATAGCATGTATATAGCGTTGTTTAGATTATTACCACTTCAGTTCACACAATAACAACATGTATATAGCGTTGTTTAGATTATCACCACTTCAGTTGACACAATAAATAGCATGTATATAGCGTTGTTTAGATTATTACAACTTCAGTTCACACAATAACAACATGTATATAGCGTTGTTTAGATTATTACCACTTCAGTTCACACAATAAATAACATGTATATAGTGTT
>NW_013669751.1:10464-17115 GCF_000517525.1 Limulus polyphemus
AGATTATTACCACTTCAGTTCACACAATAAATACATGTATATAGTGTTGTTTAGATTATTACCACTTCAGTTGACACAATAACAACATGTATATAGCGTTGTTTAGATTATTACCACTTCAGTTCACACAATAAATAACATGTATATAGTGTTGTTTAGATTATTACCACTTCAGTTGACACAATAACAACATGTATATAGCGTTGTTTAGATTATTACCACTTCAGTTCACACAATAAATAACATGTATATAGTGTTGTTTAGATTATTACCACTTCAGTTGACACAATAACAACATGTATATAGCGTTGTTTAGATTATTACCACTTCAGTTGACACAATAAATAGCATGTATATAGTGTTGTTTAGATTATTGCTACTTTAGTCGACACAATAACAACATGTGTATAGCGTTGTTTAGATTATTACCACTTCAGTTGACACAATCAATAACATGTATGTAGCGCTGTTTAGATTATTATGGAACAATGTTGCCTTTAATTGTTCATACCAAGGACATTTTACTTTTGTGATGGACGTAGGAACAAATGGTGTAAATTTTAAACCGGAGAAGTTGCCTAAAAACTATATATACATATAAAACCCCTTCGGAGAGTTAGGAATAGAAATAGGCGTGCTACATTAGATGTTTTCATTGTTTCATTGGGCTTAGCAGGGTCCAAGGCTTGAATGAAAAACTATAAGGTGGAACAACACAGGTGCTGATTAGACCTGTTAGACAGTTATCCAGGTAAAAGGGTCTTATGGACTCACCTCAAGCAGGCTGAAAATCGAAAAAGAATAACAAGAAAGATCAAATCTATCTGGTGTACTAAAAACATAGAGGAGAAAACCAGGAATAAATGGTAGAAATTGAATAAGTTGAAACTGGCAGCTACGATGGAAGAGTTGCAGATCTATTGGAAAACTAGGGATTTATTTTTAAAAAAAGTAATCAAAAAATCCCCCCCAATCTTATGAGAAACTACTGGCTAATAATGTAAAACTAACAAAAATGATATTCAAGTGTGTTAAAGATAAACAAAATGTTGAAATGGGGATTGGGTCTTCTTGTACAGAGTCTTCTGGGGATTGGGCCTTCTTGTACAGAGTCTTTTGGGGATTGGGCCTTCTTTTACACAGTCTTCTGGGGATTAGGCCTTCTTGTACACAGTCTTCTGGGGATTGGGCCTTCTTGTACACAGTCTTCTGGGGATTGGGCCTTCTTTTACACAGTCTTCTGGGGATTAGGCTTTCTTGTACACAGTCTTCTGGGGATTGGGCCTTCTTGTACACAGTCTTCATGATGAATAAACGAAGGTGAAATAGACAGTAATTGTCTAGTTCAGAGTGACACCTTGTGGAAGACTAATCTATAAAATTAGTTCATGTAGAAAGGACTTTGTTAAGCCGGTGCAAGCTGATCTGAAGACAAGGATTTAGATTTTTAACACAACCTTTGATAAAGTGCCACACAGAAGATTAGCTATGAAAGTCATATCAATGGGGGTTTGGGTGAGAGAAAGCAGTTTTTTTAGAGTTCAGTATAATTGGACTGTTGTTACTTGTGATGTGCCTCAGAGGTCAATACGTGAACGTTTGCCTCTGCTTATTTACATTAATGATGTTAACAGTTAGTAAAGTTTGCTTGCTAATAACATTAAAATCTTGGGGTAGCAGAGAAATTATTGGATAATTTGGTGTGTTGGACAAAAATTTGGAAAATTATTTTAAATTATAGTAGTTAGAAAGTAAAGCATTTGGGTTATCATAATTTGGACCACATGTTTAATATAGATGGGGAAACAGCTCAATAGTGTGCCTGAAGAAAAGGTTAATATTATGGTAAGTAAGTCACTCGAATTATTAAAGTTCTCTAGTAGTTTTAGGCTTCCTATTTAAGAAAGTATATTTACTTGTTGGAATCTATTTAGAGAATGGATGCTAGGATGATTCCGAAGATGAAGGGAGTATATTACAGGGATATGTTAAGGATGATTCCGAAGATGAAGGGAGTATATTACATGGATATGTTAAGGATGATTCCAAAGATGAAGGGAGTATATTACATGGATATATTAAGGATGATTCCGAAGATGAAGGGAGTATATTAGAGGGATATGTTAAGGATGATTCCGAAGATGAAGGGAGTATATTACATGGATATGTTAAGGATGATTCCGAAGATGAAGGGAGTATATTACATGGATATATTAAGGATGATTCCGAAGATGAAGGAAGTATATTACAGGGATATATTAAGGATGATTCCGAAGATGAAGGGAGTATATTACAGGGATATGTTAAGGATGATTCCGAAGATGAAGGGAGTATATTACAGGGATATGTTAAGGATGATTCCGAAGATGAAGGGAGTATATTACAGGGATATGTTAAGGATGATTCCGAAGATGAAGGGAGTATATTACAGGAATATGTTAAGGATGATTCCGAAGATGAAGGGAGTATATTACAGGGATATGTTAAGGATGATTCCGAAGATGAAGGGAGTATATTACAGGGATATGTTAAGGATGATTCCGAAGATGAAGGGAGTATATTACAGGGATATATTAAGGTCTGCTATTTATTTTGTGAAAACAGGGGCAGGAGATGGATGTATTGAAGGTTACACGGTTATCCGGGGGACAGATAGGAGAATAAGACGAGATGACACAAGTTAAGGATTTGAAAAAAAGACAGGCTATGCTCCTGTTAAGATAGTTGTATTTGTCTAACGAAGTTACTATTGGTAGATGGAACCTTACAAGTTATTTCGAAAAATGAGGGGTGAGTTTAAATTTTGCCATTTTTTTCTCAGGGGTGAGTGCTCATGGACTGCCTTGAAATACCAAATCGTCCCTTGTCTATATTTCGAGTTATGTTAGGCAGGAATCCAGCGGTAAATGAGGTACGTATTAAATCAGAAAATCTGGCTAAGTTACTCTAAACTTAACACGCTATCTTGTTATCAATCTTCTGAAGAAAAAAGTGAATGTTTCTTCAGGTTTTAGGATTTTATACTATAATTAACTACTTCTAAAATATGGCATGGGTAGAACATGATTTCACGTTATATTGATTTGTTAAAACTGGTCCAGTTGAATACTTTCAAGAAATGTTATATAAAATAACACTTAACTCCAAATCTGTTGGAAAGCTCAATCATCGCTTCATTACAACTTTACAGCGTATAAAAACTCCCAACCATTGCTATTAAAACGTACGAAAATCCAGGGACTGACTGCAAAAAACAGCCGGAGGCGGTACCAAGCTTTGGTGCACCTGTGGTTCTTGGTGCCTGGAGAACGAGGTCGCGCGTTCAGATCGATCGGCTAGCAGCGATCCTAATCCCGTTGGCTTTTCCTTCCATTTTTACCGCAGTATCCTACAGTGGAAGTTCGGCTTTAGTCATCGGTCTAGACGCTTGTCTAGACGTTTCGGTCGAATAAGACTCGGTAAAGAAAACTTGCATGATGTTGCAATGGGATAAGTAGATTTGACAAACATTCTTCTTCAAATTTAATAAAAACGTATTTCGTTAAACATCTAAAGAAAATAACGCTTCAGTGAGTGTATTTAACACTCTACCATGAATGCTGCTTAAACCGCAGTTTTCTAGAAAGCTCCTAAATTTAAAACTCTACTTGTAGCAAGGATTATGTAATGGTACATGTATAACATAAGGTTTTAATCCACGGCGTTATTGTAAGTAATGCCGTCACTTGTATTGCGATCTTGTGTATTCGTGGATTAACAAATAATGTTCATATATATATATATATATATGTAATAGTAAGAGTGATACTTCTGCTTGAATGAAATTAATGGTGTCAAGAAAGTTCCTATTTTTTATCACATTGAAACTATGAAATAAGAACTGTTTATCTTTCTGTTTGAGCTTAACGTTCACAAAAATAAAATATCTGTGCTAATTTTTAAATATTGTTCCTTTCGTTTACCATAATGAAATACAAAACTTTTAGTTCTGTATCGAAACCCGGTTTTTAGCCTGATAAGCCCACAGACTTACCGCTGAGGAGGCCATTTTTATACGACGAGCCTAATAACATCATTTGGCTGTTCTATATATAAACATAGCTGAGATTTGTAATAACAATTCCTGAAACACAAAACTACTACTACTGTCAAATCCCGTTTTCCCCAGTTGCCTTCTGTAATGAACTGATATTGCAGTAGTATTTCCAACCTAAGCAGCACCTTATGCGCACATAGGCTAAACAAGCAGGACAGCGACCCCTGGGTTCAGGTGTAGTAAACCTGACACAATTAACATATAGAAAATCGTATTATAATTCCAAGAAACGTTCGTCCTTAATATACTTTATTTAATTTTACATAGTTGTTTGAGCTGAATACACAAGTATATCTAAAAATACACAGACATGAATCTAATTAAGTTCATAACACGAACTGAATATCTTATACATGCCTGATGAGAAAAAATTTATAGAAAATCGTGATGTTATGCGTACACATTGTTGTGCCATTGAACTATGTGCAAGATACATGTTTACATATAATGTAGAAGACAGCAAAATCAGACAGTAATGGCACCGCCATATTATAACCTCCTATCTCTGTTCTTCGTGGTGTCTTCTTTTATGATAGTGTGATTAGTTAGGCTTGGGAATACCGAAAGGAAAACCTGAAGATTGATTATCGTTCAGGTTAGGTAAGTAGTAAGAACTGGTAAGTTTTAACATTTTATGTGTAACAATGGAAAATGTTAAATGCATAGTTTGTGAAGAAGAAGAAGAAGAACTTATATCGGATAACAGCACATTCGTTGTAACGATAAGGTTATTATCACTTCAAGTGTACTGACATATCTGAAGTCAATTAAAGGAAGTTATCAAACAGAAAAAAAACGTACGTGGTTGTGCGCAAATTGTAAAAGTGTGAAAATGAAGGTATCAGGAAACATTTCTTCTGTACGTCCAGCAGAAGATAAGACAAGTAATGTCACCTTGAACCATGTACAAGAAGAAACAAGTGAACCAAATCAACTAGAAAAATCTTTTGGGAGAAATCGTGAAAGCATGGATACTAGTAGTATTTCAGAATCGTTAATAGAACTAAATGGAAAATTAAGTGTATTACCTGGCGTTAAAGTGGAAATGGCATAGAAAAAATATGTTTATTGGTAAAATAGATAAAATGTAAGAAAATCTGGCAGAAGCTATTAGACAAGTACAGCTAATACAAAATGGGAAGAATAGGATATCTTCCTTAAAAATTCAGGTGAATAATTTAGATCAGTATAGAAGAAATTGAAATACATAATATTCCTGTAATTCAACTTATTAATAAGTTTGAAACAATACACAAATTACCTAAAAAAAAAACAATAGGCGTGCCTCACCTATTCTGATCCAGTTCGTTAATAGAACGGCCTGTCAATAATGGTTAGAAAGGAAAAACCAACGAATACATTGTTCAGAAATTTTAAGAAATCAAGATCAATCACTCATTTATATTATTGAAAATTTAACTCAAATGATCGGAGATATTTTGTGGAGGACAAAAATTACAGCTAAAGTAAATTTATTTGGTATCAAAATAGAAAAAAATATTTGTCAGGTAAGAGGAAGGAAGTAAGATTTTAATGTTGTGAAGCGAAAAGATTTGCATAAAGTAAAATTAAGTAAATATAATTTTACTAGATACCAACTCTTTAGATATATCTAATATAACAACAAAATGATTTTCAAACAACTAGAAATTTAAGAAACTGAACTACAGAAAAGAAAAATGAGAGGTTTTCAAAACTGAAGTTATTTCAGTTTGCATGTCAATGTAAAAAGTTTAAAGAAAACTGGGATAAGTTAAAATACTTTTATAAGATGTATTGAAGATGTATTATAGTGTTAAAAGAAACTAATTAAACTTGAGAAAAAAATTACAACTTTTAATTTGCCATATTTTTAAGAGTTTACTAAAGATATATATAATTATGAAGGAAGACGCCTTGTTCTTTTACTAATATATAATATAGAATCTGCTGAAGACCTATCTATAAAAATGGTAAAAAAATGTGCTTTCAAATTGTCGACTAATTGCTATTTTACCAGTGATAAAGAAAATTATTGAAATATATCTTGCTAATATTCTACAATAATATTTACATAAATACAACATTGTATGACCAAGACAAAGAAAATGACTAGTTCTTTAGTCACTTTATTGTATGGCTGTATGGTCTTATTTAGGACAAGTACACTTTGTCGCAGGTTGGCGTTGGATATGAGGGCTGTTGTTGGGTTTGACTAAAACCTTTATTACAATAGACCAGTGCCCGGCATGGCCAGGTGGATAAGGCGCTCGACTCACAATCTGAGGGTCGCGGGTTCGAATCCGCATCCCACCAAACATGCTCGCCCTTTCAGCCGTGGGGGCGTTATAATGTGACGGTCAATCCCACTATTCGTTGGTAAAAGAGTAGCCCAAGAGTTGGCGGTGGGTGGTGATGACTAGCTGCCTTCCCTCTAGTCTTACACTGCTAAATTAGGGACGGCTAGCGCAGATAGCCCTCGTGTAGCTTTGCGCGAAATTCCAACACAAACAAACCATTTTCAAAAAAACAACATTCTTTCTTGCTCAAATTTGCCCTAATTATCTTTTTTAATA
>NW_013669751.1:17730-19772 GCF_000517525.1 Limulus polyphemus
AAAGCTGTTAAATACTATGTGTTACACAACCTTTTTATTTTCAATAAATTCAACACGTTCGAAAGTTATTTTATTTTACAAAACTTATTACTGCTTACAATGGATTCGCTGAGAAAAAATTATTACTCAAGGGGTTCGCGAAGAGAAAAAGGTTGGGAACCGCTGCAGTGGATCATAACTTGTTACTTTATAAGTTGTAAAATATAAGAATAAGAGGTAAGATGTTATATTGGTTTAAAAATGATATAAAAGACAAATTCATTTGTACTGAACTCAGAAATATTTATGGTAATAATAAGAAAGTCAAATTTTAGTGTACCAGAATGTTCTGTTTGGGCCTTCTTCTTTATATATATATAAATGATATAGTAAGTATTCCTTTAAATTACTTTATATATATATATATATATATGTATGTAGATGACATTACCTTAGTACCAGAATGTTCTGTTTGGGCCTTCTTCTTTATATATATATAAATGATATAGTAAGTATTCCTTTAAATTACTTTATATATATATATATATATATGTATGTAGATGACATTACCTTAGTAATAAGTGATTATAATGTTATTTTGACAATGTATAATATGCAAAGGGATTTTAATACCATTTTGAAATGGCTGAACTTAAATCTTATCTATTTAAATAGAGATAAAACTAAATGAATGTGTATTCATACTCCGTACAGAATAATTCCAAAGTATCTTCTTTTTTGATTGTTCTTACTGGTTTTTATTTGACTAAATGTATTTTTGAAAATACAATTAATTTTAGGAAGTCATGTGCATTTAGAGCAATTGAAAATTTAACAAAATTTCAATATTTAGGAATTATCATAGATTGTAATTTTCAATGGAAATCCCACGTAGAAAACACGTGTAACTAGATTAAGATTTTATGCTTGTAAAATATATAAACTTCAATTTAATACTCTTCTTCCTGTATGCCAGTTAGTTTATATATCTATATACGAATCTGTGGTTCGTTATGGTATAACAATATACAGGTCTACTTACAGTTCTTATATAATGGTATAACAATATACAGGTCTACTTACAATTCTTATATAATGGTATAACAGTATACAGACCATTATATAAGAACTGTAAGTAGAACCTGTATATTGTTATACTACTTACAGTTCTTATATAAGCAAAATATTGCAGTTACAAAAAGTATAGTAAAAATTTGAACAATAAACAAAATAAATAACATGGTTCCTTATGAGAGATATATAACTTTGAATATAATGAACGTGTTTAAGCTATTCCAATTCACAATTATAACATAGCACTATTTCTTATCGCTTTTTAAAACTAGAATAGATCATGATGAGAATATAAGTTAGGTTATTATAGATTACGTAAAACTACGGTTTGTTCGTAGTTGAGCACAAAGCTACACAATGGGTTATCTGTGCTCTGCCCACCACGGGTATCGAAACCCGGTTTATACCGGTATTAGTCCGCAGACATACCGCTGTGCCACTGGGTGTGTGTGTGTGTTGGAAACTATGGAAAAAAATTAATTAAGTTATCAAGTACCAAGTTTATTTAATACAATTCCAAGAAGTTTAATGGATATTAAAACATATACTAATGTTAAAAATTGATAAAAACTGGTTAATAAAGCAAAATAATGTCATGGACTAGTATGTATAATTAAAAAAAAACATTCAAACTGAGTATGTATTATATTATACTATTATCGTATTTTATGAGTATTGTGAGATCAATTTTAACTTAATTTAATTGTAAATAGCACATTTCCGGGATTTAGTATGCGTATTATGTTGTATTAATAAAAATATTATTATTACTAAAGAAAAAGGAATGCTCTTTCTTAATAACGTTGTACATTATTCATGGTATTTGGAGATAAAGATGAATAAAAGCAATTCAGCAACAAAGCCACAACACACACACACATATACACAAATTCAGCAACTAAAGCTTTACAACACATATACACACATTTAGCAACTAAAGCTTTACAACACATATACACACATTCAGCAACTAAAGCTTTATAATACAC
>NW_013669751.1:20395-26401 GCF_000517525.1 Limulus polyphemus
ATACACACACACATTCAGAAACTAAAGCTTTATAACACACACACATACACATATTCAGCAACAGAGCCACAATACACACACACATTCAGAAACTAAAGCTTTATAACACACACACATACACATATTCAGCAACAGAGCCACAATACACACACACATTCAGAAACTAAAGCTTTATAACACACACACATACACATATTCAGCAACAGAGCCACAATACACACACACATTCAGCACCTAAAGCTTTATAACACACATTCAGCAACTAAAGATTTATAGCACACACTCATATACACACATTCAGCAAGTAAAGCTTTGTAACACACACACAAATTCAGCAATTAAAGATCTATAACACACATACATATACACACATTCAGCAATTAAAGATTTATAACACACACATGCACACATACACATATTCAGCAACTAAAACGTTTAAGCGCACACAAGCATGCACACACATTCAGCATTCTTTAATGCAAGTTTAATTTTAAGTAAGTGTTAAAAATAATTATGTAATTATTATTTGTTTCATTTAACGTTCTTAATAATAGTCTTGATCTACACGTTGTGATTTCGTGCGCATATCAGATCAGTAGGGAAATAAATCATCTTGTGTTAAACTATGATCAAATCAGTAGGGAAATAAATCATCTTGTGTTAAACACTATGATTAAATCAGTAAGGAAATAAATCATCTTGTGTTAAACACTATGATTAAATCAGTAAGGAAATAAATCATCTTGCGTTAAACACTATGATTAAATCAGTAAGGAAATAAATCATCTTGCGTTAAACACTATGATCTTGAACACACGTGAAAACAATATTGAAAGAGAACATCTTGAAGTACAGACATCGTCCTTTGATGTTAAAGTTTTCACGTATGTTTACCGGTGCGAATGATCTTGTATTATTTAGGACAGATCTTTCAATGTTTCGTTTTCTACCTATTGTTTTAAGAAAGAAAAAAATGACAAAGAATACCCGAAATAAATCAAACATCAAGTTGAGAAATTAAAAAGTCTGTCAAAGTTTTATGAACATGTAAGAAGTATGTTCGCTTGCTCATCTCATCAGTAAGGCTGCTTGCTATTTAATAATTGATATGATGATGTACATTGGCTCAGATTATAGTGGAACAGTTCGTCGAAGTTTCTTCGCTAAATATATATGAAGTGGCTCCACCTAGTTATCTCATGCTAAAACTTACACTCTATAATTTACGTTGCTAAGATGATACACATTGTTTCTTACAAACTAAATAAGATAGCACATTTTCCAACAGGCATAAACAGTAAAGGTGTATCGATACATCGTCCGAAACTATATGATTTATTTTCACGAAATTTGACAAGCTTTCAGTAAACACTATAAGTCTTTTGTACAGAAAAAATCAGAATTTCTAATAAAATATTTTGTTAAAAATTAATGATTCAATACAGGAAGATAAGTATTGAGTACTACATGTTGTCTTCATTTCTTTTATCAAAAACATTACATGCAAAGTAACATAACAAATTAACATTAACAAGGTATCTAGATACGTATCGTAAAGGGACATCAATATCTTGATATGTATCGTATCGACCATCGTGATGAAATACGTACTCCTAATAAAAAGCATTTGGTGAGTATTTTAAACATTTTGGTACAAAATAAATCCACTAATAACACTTCTGATAGTATCATTCTAGGGTTTCTTCTTAATTATGATTTAGTATTGATTCTTCTTGACATTAATGTTATGATTTAGTCAATCATAACGAAAAATATGTTTTTTCGGACTGGCCATTCACTATATAAATACCCTGAAATAATTTCCCTGAATATCCTGTCAGTTCTCTTACATTTAGCTATTATGCAAAAGGATGTATTTTAAACAATTACTGTTGGGGTATTTTAAGCAATTATTGTTGCAATATTTTAAACAATTACTCTTGGGGTATTTTAAACAATTATTGTTGTGATATTTTAAACAATTATTGTTGTTGTATTTTATGCAATTATTGTTGGGATATTTTAAACAATTATTGTTGTGATATTTTAAACAATTATTGTTTTTGTATTTTATGCAATTATTGTTGGGGTATTTTAAACAATTATTGTTGTGATATTTTAAACAATTATTGTTTTTGTATTTTATGCAATTATTGTTGGGGGTATTTTAAACAAGTATTGTTGTGGTATAAACATCCGCGAAGTTACAAGACATGAAACAACATAAAATGTACGAATTAATATGCAATAAAGAGTAAATATCAGAAGTACTGGGCGGCTGGATGAAAATCAGCTTCAAGTTAAAAAGTTAAACAACTGGATGAGCGTACTTTATATAAGTTACACTTTCTCGTTAGACTTATAACGAGAGAAACATTTTACTGTTAGAAAGAACATTACGTTTGTTTTTTGCATCTGGTGTACCGAAGCCTAAAATATACAACGACAGAAATTGGCTGTTATAATTAGTTCCTTTAAATCTTTTTGTTTCGTAATGCTTACTTATCTGTTAGAATGTGCGTTATATATTTAGAAAACTTATGTTGTTTTCAGACATCGTTCTTCATATAGTGAACGTATAATGTTTTATGAACATATCAGTTCAAATTAGGAATTGGTAAAATTATAAAGCTCCATTAAGTTTATTTGAACTCTTCTTTAGTTAGACAACATATCATGTAACCATAAGAGTTATTTATAATTATTTGACATGAAGTAAGCGTATCGTGTTTCGCATATTGTAAATTTATTTTTCTTTAGTCATTATTTGAAAGTGAAACGTTGGTTGACAAATTTAAATCTCTAAAGCTTTCGCCTTACTTTGTTAAATTTTATTAGGTACCGTCTATGTTAAGTGCAAATGTTATAAGCAGAGAAATAAAAATTAACTGTTACATCATCTAATTCAAAATTTCAGTTGTGTGAGTTTTAATTTAAATTTGATAAATCTCTTAAGTTTATAAACAGTTATGTACAAGTTGCAGATATTTTGAGTTATGAAGTAAGATAAATAGACTTAACTACTTAACTAGAAAACCATCGATTTTGTCACAGTTTCCTTGAAATCATTTGTTCGAAAATCCTTCTCGTTTCATTGAGATTGAGAAGTAAAAGAAACTAGAACACATGCTCGCATTTAGATATATTAATATATAAATGCTTTTTTTTAAATTAACATTCTAATTTATCTGAACAAAGAATATCTTTATAAACGATTATAAACCGTCCAATTGTAGTGTCTTCTCATCAGCTCTGGAAAATGGAGAATAAGAAATCAGTTTGATAATTCTATAAAGATTAATAACAATCTGAATATATCAACCCATCCGGGTATTGATTTTCACGCATTATATGATTAATTGTTTCGTGTTTTTAAAGCGATCTTCCCAGAGCCATAGAAAAATACCAGCAATGGGAACTGAAGGTGACACAATATGAAGCACACATTAGAACAAACTAAAGGTGACACAATATGAAGCACATATTAGAACAAACTAAAGGTGACACAATATGAAGCACACATTAGAACAAACTAAAGGTGACACAGTATGAAGCACACACTGGAACAAACTAAAGGTGATAAAATATGAATCACACATCAGAACAAACTAAAAGTGACACAATATGAAGCACTGTAACGAATTTGTTGTTATATATTTATTTTATGTCAACGTTTGTTTGGATTGAGTTTATATTTAAAACATACATAGCTTGTAGTGTTAGATATGTATTGCCAAACTCCCGCTTATTTTCCAAAGTTGTAGAAGATTCTCGAGAATAAGAATCAACAATATATCTATATACGTAAAAGTTTAAATATAGCTCAGTATTGTTATGTAATCCGAATTCTCTAGAAAACTTTCCCAGGCCTATAAATACAACTAACCCGACGCGCCGAAATAGAGAGTATCTATTATTAGTTCGCTATAGTCAGTATGGTATAAACTTCGAAAGCTACAACTGTGATTTTTATAAAGCTTATCAATCGGAAAACTTCAGATATTTGACCAGGAGCATTTACAAAGTTCTAACATTACAACTCATTTAACTTCATTGGATTCTTATCGGACATTAGTATTTTTACCAAAATATTACCTATCTTCAACGGTGGAAAACCTTGCGTGTGTGGCCAAGAACAAAGCTAGCTAGCTTCCCGGCGAATCATACTTAAGATATCAAGGGAGTTCCAACGTAGAAAGAAGATTTTATATTGTTTGTAAGTTTGTGAAACTTTTGTTTATAAATCTTCGTTTGTAATAACTATTTGTAATAATTGTTACTGTAAATTGTATTGTTGTGTGTATATTAAAATGTATTTGTGTTAAAAACTAAAACGGTGTGTATCAATCTTGTTGGAAAACATCGTAAATTGGCTAATATATCGGCATATATTTAAATACTAAATCCAAAATACAATTTAACTACTAAATTTAAATTTACCAATTAACTCAATTTTAGACCAGTTGAAACTTTAATACGTAATAGCACACATTGGAACAAACTAAAGGTGATACAATAAAAAGCACACATAGGAACAAACTAAAGGTGACACAATACGAAGCACACATTGGAACAAACTAAAGATGACACAATAAGCACACATTGGAACAAACTAAAGGTGGCACAATACGAAGCACACATTGGAATAAACTAAAGGTGACACAATAAGAAGAGCAAATTGGAATAAACTAAAGGTGACACATTAAGAAGCACACATAGGAACAAACTAAAGGTGACACATTAAGAAGCACACTTACCTACTACATCGCTTACACGTGCTAGAAAATATATGGTGTATGTATTGTAGGAAGAGATAAAAGGGTTATTCTTCTAATTTTTAACTATAGGAAGTTTACCATCCGCCCAAAAAACTTCAATCAACAGTTCGCTCTTTTGAGTTGTTTACGCCGTCCCTTAAGTCATAGTAATTTTATATTTATATCAGTTTCAGAGTGTAAATTAAAAAATAGGTGTACAGTTTTAATATTTGTAAGCCTCCATATCTGATACGTGAATTTACAGAAAAACCAAGAGCTTAAAAAACAACTCTAAATAAGCATTTCTGAATATATGAATATTTGCTTAATGCCCGAACTGTTAAAACAGAGTTCCTAAGAAATTAGTGTGAAAATACTTTGAGTGTGTTCACATAAGGCAGATAATGGCTGAGCAGATAGGAGAAACGTTTTAGTTTGTTCGTACAGCAGGTTATAAAGTTATTACTTATGTTACCTAGTGTGAAGTTTTTAAGTGGTTTGAAAGTTCATAATTTTTATTCTGTTTTGACAGCAAGTTAAATTAATCTCCACATAATAATTACTTACTGTGAAGTTTAACTTTTCTTTTCCAAAGTTAATTCTTTGTGTCAGTTTGCACTTGAATATCTAAACTCTCATAATCCTTAATGTAGGTATGTTTACTTTCTCACAAGAACTGGTTGTTGAAACAGGCAGAAATATGAGTCATAACAATATTATTAAAAGCTGAGTTATTTCAACCAAACATTGTTGATTATAATTTGTGAGAGAGTGCATGATTATGAATAAACCAACATAGAATCATGAATACAAAAGGTAAATCAAGCAAAATACATGTTTTTTAAAATAAATGAATAAACCAGCATAGAATTATAAATACAAAAGGTAAATCAAGCAAAATACATGCTTTTTAAAATAAATGAATAAACCAGCATAGAATCATAAATACAAAAGGTAAATCAAGCAAAATACATGTTTTTTAAAATAAATGAATAAACCAGCATAGAATCATAAATACAAAAGGTAAATCAAGCAAAATACATGCTTTTTAAAAGAAATGAATAAACCAGCATAGAATCATGAATACAAAAGGTAAATCAAGCAAAATACATGCTTTTTAAAAGAAATGAATAAACCAGCATATAATCATGAATAACTAAAAGGGTAACTACAAGTACAAAATACTAACTTTAGGTTTTTTTAAAAAACGGTAAATAGGTAAACTTAAAACCCAAGGACCGTTAAGAAA
>NW_013669751.1:27466-33153 GCF_000517525.1 Limulus polyphemus
GTTTTTTAAAAAAATGAATAAACCAGCATATAATCATAAATACAAAAGGTAAATCAAGCAAAATACATGTTTTTTAAAAAAATGAATAAACCAGCATAGAATCATAAATACAAAAGGTAAATCAAGCAAAATACATGTTTTTTAAAAGAAATAATTCATGAGAATATTTATATTATCTTGCATGGGCAATTTATAAATCCATTTGTTTACCTTGACAAGGCAAGTAAAATCACAAAATGCTGACATTATCGCTGCATTCAAGACTTCCACGTCCTTTGGCGTTTCGCAAGCCAAAAATTACTGCTCTTTGCCAAAAATAACATTTAGTGATATTTGTCTTTCGGAAAACTGAATTAGCATTTCAAGGAAGCAACTGGTAAGACTCTGATATCTCAGTTTCAAATGAAATCCTGCATGAATGAGAAATAGTTTTATTTCCAAATCCCTAAGTATATGATCACATTATAATGTGACAAAATTATATTGTTATTTGTCTTATGATAAACAAGCAACCAAAAAATGACGAAAAATAGCATAATTATTGAACATTCCAGAATATTCCTATCCAAATTAAGATGGAATGAGTGCATTCCGGAACGTTTAATAAATATGTAGTTATTTCATGAAACTTGGTTAAATGGACAGCAACTGCCTGATGTAGAAACACAAGTGTGGAGGACGACGTTTCGAAAGTTTCGAAACGGCATCCTTTACAATTTTGTTTCTACAACAGGCAGTTGCTAAGTTTCATCATGAATACTCTGCTTAAACAATCTATCAAAGAATATTTAATTATTTATCAATCCTGTGGTTGAGATGTTTATTATTACACTATGAAACCCGCCCAAAATCTGTTACTTTCAACCCAAACGGCACCTTATGCTTGACGGACAGGTCAGACACCCAAAGGGCCAGTTTTAGCCATCTCTAATATAAAACTACTGACCAGAAGGAGGATACCCAGTGAATAGCTCTAGTTGCATACAAAGCTACTTTCAAGCAGTTGTAGGATAGCCTGTTATTGTCATATATATACATTGGTTTGAGCCTTGGTTTCCGATAACAACATCCGTTAGTTACTCTATGTAAAACAACCGCCTAAAGTACGAACTTCACATGCGTCACACTCTATGGTGCCAACAGTTTCTAGTGTTAATGTGTAATACATGTGATATCACGTTATAATACGTCTTTTCTGTGATGTAGTCTATTTCACTTGTTATCTCAAGTAACATGTTACTCTTCACCCGCTTAGGCGTTTACTACCATAATTCCTAGTGTTATTTTATAAACATCTAATAATTCAATTTCAAGTATGAACCGTAAATTTCATGTATCGTTATATATATATTTATGAATTTAACGTTTTACATAGACTATATTATCTTTGATGAACTGCAATTAGCATTGCGTAAGGAATCTTCAACAATAAAGCTTTCTTTATAACTCGTCCCCCGGTGGACGCGGTGAGTCTTCGGGTTTACAGTGCTAAAATCAGGGGTTCAATTCCCATCGGTGAACACAGCTGATAGCCTGATGCGGGTTTGTTATAAAAAAAACACACATACACCCAAAAGCCAAGTCATAAGCCTGACGAAGAACAAACCAAAAACTATGGAACGTCGTTTTTGCCCCCCAGTGGCACAGCAGTATGTCTGCGGACTTACAACGCTAGAAACCGGGTTTCTATACCCGTGGTGAGCAGAGCACAAATAACCCTTTGTGCTTAATTATAAACACAACTTTATATCTCCGTATATTGTATAATTGCAGTATACGTAATTATCATTTATTTTATATCAGTTTTAACATTCACCCTCTAGTGGAAGAGCGGAAAATATAAAATTTATTTTGTTTTGTCTAATTTTGAAAGGGCTTCTCTGAAGATTAATAACTACAACTTTGAGACTTTTGTAATCCAAAATTTGGATTAGTCTAAGCACAATTGCAATTGTGACACCCCGGTGGCTCAGCGGCAAGTCTGAGGAATTATAAAAATCGGGTTTCTATACCCGCAATGGGCAGAGCCCAGATAGCCCACTGTTAGCGTTGAGCTCAACCAAAAATATAAAACCAATTGTGATTTAATATAAAGTTAACGGTATATTGTTGTACTGTTCTTTTATCTGCCATACATTATGGTATATTCTAACAATAAAGGTATAAGATGAAAATCTAACTGTATTTTATACCATATGGGCATTCTCCAATACCCCATCGTCTACGGGTTATGAATAATCAGATTTGATATAATGTGCAGAGGATTCAGACATGTACTATAATAATAATAAAAAAAGAATACCAGAAAAATCTGACAGTATTTCAAATAGAAGTGCTTTGTAACTTGCATTTTAACACGTGGACTAGTGTCTTTTATATAATCAACGATGGATATAATGGACTGATGTCTTTTTACATGAACAACGATGGATATAATGATGCAGTGTCTGTACATGAACGAGAATGAATATAATGGACTAGTGTCTTTTTAGATGAACAACGATGGATATAATGATGCAGTGTTTGTACATGAACGAGAATGAATATAATGGACAAGTGTCTTTTTACATGAACAACGATGGATATAATGATGCAGTGTTTGTACATTAACGAGAATAGATATAATGGACTAGTGTCTTTTTAGATGAACAACGATGGATATAATGGACTGATGTCTTTTTACATGAACAACGATGGATATAATGAGACAGTGTTGTACATGAACGAGAATGGATATAATGGACTAGTCTTTTTACATGAACAACGATGGATATAATGAGACAGTGTTTGTACATGAACGAGAATGGATATAATGGACTAGTATCTTTTTACATGAACAACGATGGATATAATGAGACAGTGTTTGTACATGAACAAAGGAGCTGTCCCACTATAGAGCTTTAAAAATATTACATTATATATTACAAAGTATATTAAAGCTTGTATTTGGTTGATGGAGTTGTAATTAGATAATGTTTACATACAGACAACATAGGGGCTGCTTGGATCCTTATATTATTTTTGTTTTCGAATTGCTTCGTAAGAGATCATTCAGTGAGTGGAGCTCCAAATGTAAATTTTCAGGCTCGAGAACCACGTGCAAGACCATCTTCTTTTAAAATCTCAACAGTGAGAAACAATCGTCAGGCCTAATAATTTAACCATTCTAACTGGTAATTACGTACGACCGTCGTGAATCAGTTGACTTTAATTTAGAGTTGTTCGAAACCTATACTTAGATTGCCAAGCAACTTACTGCTAACTTGTATGTAAAAACAGTAACCCATTATATCCATTCTCGTTTATGTAAAAACACTAACCCGCTATATCCTTTTTTGTTCATGTAAAAAGACTAGCCCATTATATCCATTCCGGTGGGACAGCAGTAAGTTTAAGGACTTACAACGCTACAATCCGGAATTTGATTCCCCGCAGTGGACACAGCAGGTAGCCCAATGTGGCTTTGCTCTAAAACATCAGACAATTAAACAAGCTTTATAAATAGTTTCTAATCGTAGAGTGATATTGATTATTACTATCGAAACTATGTTTTCTTTTCAAATTGACATTAAAGTTGATAATCGAAAACTAATCAATAGTAAGAACTTTTTGTGAAGGCTAAAAATCTTGGATGATTATTTATAAGCTTGAAGTTCAACAGTTAGAAAAGAAATGAAACAATCAGTGGATACTGAATGCCTTCTTTATCTATAAGATAAATTCAAACTACGTAACTATTATAGATGCTTGGCTTAAAAGTAATAGCTGAAGCTTTTCCTTACAAACATACAATTTGCAACGAATTCTGTAAGATATCTTAACTTTTAAAAATGACTTGGAGTATTATATTGATTTTACGTTTTGTATAACAAAATCCTCAACAACCCAAAAATAAAAACTTTATATTCTTTACGTTTAGTTTGTCTGCTAATATGTTTAATATGTGGATTCTGTTTATGAGATCAAGTTAAGCCGTGCAAAATAGTGTAATTCTATAAAAACATTTCCAAATTCTGAGGAATGGAAATGTTGAAACAAAACCTTAAAATTACAATTTTACATCATACTTTACGTATTGACAATGTTGTTGATTTGATTCAAGATCTTATTATATTCCAAATAAAATACAAAATATATTTCTTCTAAAACAATTGAAGTTAAAAGAGTCGAAACAAAACGAAACATGCATAGAGAAGTTTCTTACCAGAGAGTAGACTAATCACAATGACAGTGGCGTGCAAGATCCGAAAGATTCAGAGAAACTTGTATATTGTCATGAATTATAGCATGTCCATTATTAATAATACAAATAGACTAATAAAAAGTTGACGGGCTTTAAGTATTCTAAAATAAGTTGTCGATATTTCAACCTATAAACGAACTAATTACTATTGTAAGAGGAATCCAAAAGAAACTGCAAACTTGAAAATGTTATATGTAGATAAGCATGCATGTACACAAAACTCAATAAGTCGTATGTTTAGGACAGGTTTTCCCAAGGGCAGAACTGTACTCAGTCATTTGTGCGCCCTGGGCAAGTTTCACGAACTGCGTCCCTCCTTTTCTTCGATAAAAAAAAAAATACTGTGAACTGATTCAACTGTTTGGTTACAAACTTCTCTGTTACTCCAACACAGATTAAAGTAAAATAGTAAATTCAGTTTTGATAGATAACATATTTTTCTCTGAATTAGGAGGTGAAGAGGAGGAAAAAAATAGGGATGGGGGAAGAACAACAGATCTGAGAGGAAATGGAATAGTTACTTCATGGGAAGTCCAGTTGAGGGTGAAGAGATAGAAAGAGGACTAGGGGAAGGGGTAACTAAGAGAAAAGATGGCAGTAAGGAAAGAAGTAGGAAGATGAAAGAATATAAGAGATGGCAGTAAGGAAAGAAGTAGGAAGATGAAAGAAGATAAGAGATGGCAGTAAGGAAAGAAGTAGGAAGATGAAAGACTATAAGAGATGGCAGAAGTAGGGGAAGAAAAGAAATAGGAGAATTAGTGGAGGGAAGAAATGAGAAATGGTGGAAGGGAGAAAGAGTAAAGTTTGTTTGTTTGTAGTTAAGCACAAAGCTGCACAATGGACTATCTGTGCTCTGCATACCACGGGTATCGAAACCCGGTCTCTAGCGTTGTAAGTCCGCAGACATACCGTTGTGCCACTTGAGGACAGAAAGAGTAAGGAGAAGAGGTATGAGGGGAAGTGGGAGGAGACTCTGCCTAATGATCTCTGCCTACTAAGAAAACTGTGAAAAAAAAAGATGGTGGAAAAAAGAAAAGTTCCCACTTTTCTTTAAGTGGGGCATTGTTTTGTGGTCAAGATTTTACTCTACTCTCCTACTAGAAGCACATACACAAAAAAAGCGCGCAAAGCATGGCACAAATGAAAAAAAAAACAGCTTTACTTATGATAAACTCTATTTAAATGAAACAAAACATAAATATTAACTACATTTTTACTTCCGATTTTTTGCTTTGGTGAAGAAACTAAAAGTTCACTTTCTTAGCTTTAGTAGATGTAAAATTATCAATCAAATCATTACTTTATAGCAATGACAGATACAGTAAAAACTCGAGCATGTTTCCTATAATGTTTGGTAGCCAGCAGAATGTAGGATGTTTGTTTGTTTGTTATGGATTTCGCGCATAGCTACACGAGGGTTATCTGCGCTAGCCTTCCCTAATTT
>NW_013669751.1:34171-59201 GCF_000517525.1 Limulus polyphemus
CACATTATAAAGCCCCCATGGCTGAAAGGGCGAGCATATTTGGTGTTACGGGGATTCGAACTCACGACCCGAAGATTACAAGTCGAGCGCCCTAACCACCTGACCATGCCGGGCCAGGGTAAACCGAACCGGAAACTTAAGAATCCTGATAATTAAACCTAAATGTACAAATAGGAGACGTATTCACAAATAATAACAATTAAATGTAAACGTGAAGAAGAACGGCATTAAAACTTTTGTATTTACTGCTTCTTGGTGTCAGATTCTTGGAGCTAATAACTAAACCTAAGCGAGTAACATTCAATAGAATGTTTCAATTAATTTTTTGACTTAGTTCAGCAATTTGACAATGCATATAACGTGTTCTTGCTTTGTTAGGACCCTTGTTATAAGTTTAGAAAAACAACCTTTACACTCCAGATTTTTATTTCAACCAACGTTTCGCTTTTGCGGCTTCATTAGGGTTAATATATTTTCTAAACTTTATCAAAATGTGTAAATCCCTCCAGTATGCACTATAAATTTTGGAAGTCCCTTGTTATAACGTTCAAGGTGCATTGTAAGAATGATAGTCAATCTCTTATTGTAGATGGTGGGCAATAAAGTGATGCCGAGTGGGTCAGTTGACCCTCTGGTCAGTTGTTCAGAATTAGGGACGGCGGCAAGTTGCCTTAGCATCTTTGCCATAAATATGAAGTACTAATATATAATCTTTATAAATCCAAATGAATTATGGAATTCAAAGTATCATACATTCTCGACTACCTCCCCAAAAAAGTTTGGTGTTCAGTGCAGTTTATTTATATTATTTTACTAGAGATTACTACAAAACGTTAATCATCTTGGTACCAAAGATTTATAAGTTCTTTTACTTTTTCTAATAAAAAACTACTTTGATATCTAATAAACACCCACGTAAGTGAATGTCCAGCTATGGCACACCGGTATGTTTGCGGACTTATACTGCTAGAAACCGGGTTTCGATACTCTTGTTGGGCAGTGCACAGATAGCCCTTTGTGTAGTTTTGTGTTTAATAACAAACAACAACATTAACTAAACAATATTCTCATAAAAATATAACGTGCACAAGGTACAGCTTTGTGACCCTTTCAAACACATTATACAAAGAGAAAGACGAGCTCTCAGAAGTCTGATGAATAAAATCTAGCACGAGATACGTAGAAGATGCAAGTAACTCGCAGGAAAAAAATGGCGGACATTTCTTTTATTTACATTGGATAAAAAATCTGAACAGTGTGGGAGTTTCATTGCAAGAAAATATTCTATTTGAACGTATAATAGCTTTGGAACTAAGCAACAAGTGAAAATTAACGCTGAAAATGTAAAAACAAACAAACGAGTCCATGGTCATATCTTCTACGCATATTCTAATGAAAGTTTATGAAACATCACCAAATGATGTTCTATCTGACCAGTTGACTTATTAATGATGTTCTATCTGACTAGTTGATTTATTAATGATGTTCTATCTGACTAGTTGACTTATTAATGATGTTCTATCTGACTAGTTGAAACATCATTAATAAACTATCTGACTAGTTGATTTATTAATGATGTTCTATCTGACTAGTTGACTTATTAAAACGGAAATGACCTTAATCATCCACAGGAAGAAAAGCCTCTTAGTACTCTTGATCAGGATCCTAAATCGACTGCTATTTCACATTAAGAACCTTTCCGTTAATGATAAGATGAAAACCTGTTATTCTTTCGTTACCATGGTTAGTAGCCTATCTCATCACTTAGATGTAATTATTAAGTACTTATTTTCTATTAGTAGATACTAATTAGTTTACATCCTGTGTTTCGGCTGCTAATTGGCTAAAGTTGTCTTCGGGAAAGTCCTAAGAAGGACAGCGTTTGGGGAGGGGGGGGGTGTGAAGGCAATTTGATTCCAGGTGTTCATGAATAGAATGTCTGGACTGTTAAACAGGTTTGCTGATTTCTGTTGATCGAGTGTGGTATCGAGAATATTCTATTATCTTCATTTTTCTCGTGTCTGGCTCATTACGTATTTTTTGCATTATTCTTTTTTAATGTTTTCTTGGTTTTCTTCTATGACATGAAGGGATGAATATTGCAGATAGATTTGTATTATAGTCTTTTATATCTATTAAGCTCTAGCTTTTGATAGTATCTTTGTTTCTCCATTGTGTTAGAATCTACATTCACAAGAAATCTTGTAAATGTCACTTAAATATCAGTTGGGTTTTTTAATGGTTATTGATGTGTACTAACTACGATCGTATGGTTCTTGGACATCTGTTCTGATTTTATGATGTTTTCATTTACGTCGTATATTTGTTTGTTTGAAGTTAAGCACAAAGCTATACAATGGGCTATCTGTGCTCTGCCCACAACGAGTATCGAAACCCGGTTTGTAGCGTTGTAAGTCCGCATACATGCCGCTATGCCCTTGGGGAGTACGTTGTATATTTTCAGAGAAATCTTTGACGTACGGGAATACGGCTGTGTCTATGTAATTTTCTTCCTGTGTATTCTTGGTATTTATCTTCTTTTTTAAGTGGTCCAGGTATCCATTGTCAATGAGGGTTGTCCTTATGTGTTCTTCTTCCCTTTCCTTGACATCATGGGTATGTTTTTACACTGTTGGGGTGGTTTTAATTTGTGACCGATCTATTTAGAGGTATTTGGGGTGTCCTGTAAACTTCTGGTGTATAAGAGCTAGGTTTCTTGGTGAATATGGTATTTAGGATTGGGAGCTTGTTATATTTTACTATATTTTTTTGAATTGTATCGTTGGATGTTACTGAGGAGATTCAAGAATTATTGAATCTTGTCTGTAGTGTGTGACCATATTACATACCTCAATCAAATCCTAGGTCTTAGAGCGACTGTTTTCAGTGTGACCATATTACATACCTCAATCAAATCCTGGGTCTTAGAGCGACTGTTTTCAGTGTGACCATATTACATACCTCAATCAAATCCTGGGACTTAGAGCGACTATTTTCAGTGTGACCATATTACATACCTCAATCAAATCCTAGGTCTTAGAGCGACTGTTTTCAGTGTGACCATATTACATACCTCAATCAAATCCTGGGTCTTAGAGCGACTGTTTTCAGTGTGACCATATTACATACCTCAATCAAATCCTGAGTCTTAGAGCGACTGTTTTCAGTGTGACCATATTACATACCTCAATCAAATCCTAGGTCTTAGAGCTACTGTTTTCAGTGGGGTTATCTTCCAAGTGTTTCTTGGTGAAGATTCAAGAATTATTGAATCTTGTCTGTAGTGTGTGACCATATTACATACCTCAATCAAATCCTGGGTCTTAGAGCGACTGTTTTCAGTGGGGTTATCTCCCAAGTGTTTCTTGGTTAATCTCTTTTGTTACTTAACATTTCTTTTTCACAAACCAAATTTCTGCAAAGTATTTGTGAACTGCTTATATTATCAACTCATCAAAACGCTTTATATTAGTTTTAGATATATGCCAAATTCTTCTAGAATTATTATTAATTTGATTATAAATCATTTTTGAAGCTTAAAGGAAGAAAGCAATAAAATCAACATAACGTGTCAAATGTAGTCAATCCAGCTAGCTTGATGGTTTGTGTGTGCTGCTTATACTATATGCATACCTTATTATGCTAGATTAAATACTGGAGACGCCTCTGCTTAAACCGTCATTTTGAACTTTAAAAAAAATAACTTTTGTTTTTGTCTTTATCTTTTCATACAGCAGATTTATCGAATTTTCTTATTGTATTAACGTGTTTTAACTATTATATTCCTTTAAATAAATTAGAATATAGTTAAGCCTTAATGTTTTTATGATTCACAATAATTACATGCAGCGTATTTAACCTTTTTTCTTTAGTATAAATCAACTAAATGCACGAGGCAGACAAAGCGGAAGTATTTACGTGTTTTCCACAGGTTAAAATGAACAGGTGGTTGGCGTTACTAACACATCAAGATGTCTTCTTTCTTTCTGTTCTTTTTTTTCAGTATTTTCATTCAACTTCGTGCACGTAGAGGATGGATTTCCGGTTTTTCCAAAACAGGACAAAAAGTTTTATAATAATCACTCATGAGAAAAGCTCCATTGATAATAATTAACACTAGTTTCTAAGGAAATTAAAGACCAATGGATTGTTCATGTACATGTTGTTTCATTGTAGCAGCACTAAATCCTCGTCTGTTACTTAATTAAAACAGAAGTTGGCGTATTTAACGTTTTCACATGTTATTTATACGCAAAGGAAGTCACACATCAGAAAATTAAGCATCAAAAGGTCTGATATTAGCCATGCACTTTAATGTTTCAAGTTTTCCTGTCCATTATTCAATATACACAAATAAGACTTTTGGTGTTCTGATATCTACCCTCCGAGATATGTGTAATCTTAGCAGTAAAGCTGCTGGTTGTCATGATGTTATTGTAATTCTATAGATATTGTATTACAATAACATCATGACATCACGCAAGAAAGAAAATTATCGTATCTCCTCCAGTTCTTTTCAGGTTTTGGTTGCCTAACATCATTGAATTATTCGTACAATAGATATTCAGAAAAAGAGTTGTAACATAGTTGAAGAACAACCGTATGAGTCCTTGTTAAGCTAGTTACATCAATTACTCGGGTAATGTTTAGTTCTTATCTGTGTAGATAGTTTGTTTTGGCCAAAAATTATTATTCGTTCGCGCAACATATTGTTTATAGTCGATTAGTTAAGAGTCGTTTAAGGTACAGTAAGATAAGCATCACATTCCAAACCCACTTGCAATGTGTGATAGCAAAATGCTCGACTTGCTACGAGTGCAGATGTGGATGCAATCATGACGGAATACCAGTTGCAGAGAAAGCAAGCAGTATTTCCTTTGGTGTTAATAAAAATGACAAACTGCTTAAGAGAAGCACGTTTGCTTACAGACGGGATATGTCTACAGAATTGTGGAGAACCATGGCCAGAGTGGTGAGAGTGGAGGTAGTAAATCACTATATCCACAGAAAAAGTTACAACAAAACTTTATTCATAATTAGGGTTAGAGGTTCATATATTTCCAATTATTTACATCACAGATACACACAGATGTTTTTTTAAAAGACGTTTCAGGGGCTGAATGATTATCACTACAAAGGGTAACAATGTGGTTAAATTTACCCTTCGACTTAAAGATATCAGCTGAAAATCCAAAATAGTTAACTTTATTTCGACTTAGGCTGAACAGATCACTATTACCAACATCCTATAAACACGTAAACGTTACACTTGTAGCCACATATAATGTATGATGGTCTGTCTGCTTTAAACATGTGAACGTTACACATGTACATTAAAACCAGGCCTGATTAACATTTCATACGGCTTTACCGGTCGACAATCATTACATATATGTTTAACTGTGAAGAAAGAATTGTTTGTCTATGGTTGATTGTGAACAATGAACTGTTTATTTGTAAAACAAGCAACTGGTAGAAAGAAGGTATAGAGCTTTGCAAGTTGTGAATGTTCGCTTCTGTATCAAGAACAGCCTTGAAGAACCAGATTGTCTCTTGCCCATATATAGTATTAGCACTGAGATCGTAATGGCTGCTCGAAGCATTTGTTACTATAAACATAACATTTGTATAAAAGAAGGTATAGAGCTTTGCAACTTGTGAATGTTCTCTTCTGTGTCAAGAACAGCCTTGAAGAACCAGATTGTCTCTTGCCCATATATAGTATTAGCACTGAGATCGTAATGGCTGCTCGAAGCATTTGTTACTATAAACATAACATTTGTATAAAAGAATTCCTGTGCATTAGTTGTTTTTCTAGGCCAATGTTCAAGGTTCGGAAACTGATTACAGGTTCCTGTGCATTTGCTACCCATGACCATTGGCCTAAAAGTAGGTAGCAAATGCACAGAAAACCTATAAACAGCTTCCAACCTTTGAATATTGGTCTGAGACAAAACAACTAATGCACAGGAACCTGTAAATAGTTTCCGAACCTTTACCATTGGCCTAAGACAAAACAACTAATGCACAGGAATCTGTAAGCAGCTTCTGAACCTTGACCTTTAGTCGAAAATGAAACAGCTAACTATGACTTAAAATATATCCTAAAGCCGAATATTTCTATGCTGTTTCAATTAATTGTAATGCACTTAAAAAAAGATTATAAATTTACATATATGAAGTAAAAAAAAGCAGATTTTATATTAGAAAACAATAAAAATGAATCAGTACAAGCGACATTAGACAGTCAATATGTAGAATGAGTTATGAAAATCCGTATCATATTTAAGAGCTCTCACAACAGGAACAAACACAGATTGAAGTGTTATTCATGTTATAAACTACGATAGTTGCAATAAGTACAACATACAGTTGTTACTTTGATCCATGTAGTAAGTACAACTAATTAAAATAATGAGAAAATCTTCACTTTAGGCATATTCGAGCATTATGTATCTTATGTATTTAGCAATAATAGAAAATAATGTTTTAATGGACAAGTTACTTTGATATTAGATATGAGATTTTTTGTAAAAAAAGCTTTTGTTCAGAAACCGTGATTGAAATATGTGAAATCTGTCCAGAGCAACCTGCAAGTAAACAGCCAACATGATTATAAGAGGCTTAAACGATTATTGATCTAATCTGTCCAGTGCAACTTGCAAGTAAACAGCTAACATGATTATAAGAGGCTTAATGATTATTGATATAATCTGTTCAGTGCAACTTGCAAGTAAACAGCTAACTTGATTATAAGAGGCTTAACGATTATTGATCTAATCTGTTCAGTGCAACTTGCAAGTAAACAGCTAACATGATTATAAGAGGCTTAATGATTATTGATATAATCTGTTCAGTGCAACTTGCAAGTAAACAGCCAACATGATTATAAGAGATTTAACGATTATTGATCTAATCTGTCCAGTGCAACTTGCAAGTAAACAGCCAACATGATTCTAAGAGATTTGACGGTTATTGATCTAATATGTCCAGTGCAACTTGCAAGTAAACAGCCAACATGATTATAAGAGGCTTAACAGTTACTGATCTAGACTGGTAGAATTTACCAAGTGCCTATATGAAGTACTTGGTAAGATAGGGGGGGATTAAAAAACCTGAATTACACACTTGATGCATTTAGTTGAAAACTAGAAACAAGAAATTATCTACATTCATGTATGTTAACATGTTCTTTAATTTAAATTGCCAGTTTCTTAGAAATTACAGCTATATTCCTATTCATTCGTGCAGACTGTCATTTACTAATGTGATCTTCAGTTTGATCAAAAATTTTCAGTGAAGATAAAAATAATATTTTGATTGTGTTACGCTAGTAAGTCTGCGAAGTTTCATGTATCCTAGTGACGTTGTAATTGCGAAATAGCCTTACAGTTGAGGGTCACCTACAAAAGGCGTGAACCCATTTCTACAAATGAGTGTCTGACCTTCACTTTATGATGGTGTATACATTGGAGAACAAATCATGCCGCTTCGCCAAAAATAATGTAGACTAGACAAGGAAACTTTCGGAACTGAGTACCAGACGGCGTGTTGGCTTGCTTCCAGTTTTGTTTTTGACATATAATGCATTTACACATACCCGACAGTCTAAAAGATTTTTAAACAAGTCATCTATCAAAATGCGTCCAATATAAAAATAATAAACACCGTCGCTACTATTCAACACGGTCTTGTTTATCTGGAAATAAGGAAAATAATTGTTTAATTATTGAACGCTAACAGAAGGTAAAACACATTTTTTTTTACTTGCGAGAAATTGACTAATTAAAGTAATTTTATGGATATCATTTTCAACCTATTATTCTTAAATAATTTTCTATCTGAGATAGAACCACTTTCGCTACCTCCCGAAGGTCCACGTGTTTAGTTTTTGAACCAAACATATGATTCTTATTAGTTTAGATATATCTATCTATATAATTTAAAAAGTGACGTGTGCGCATGCGTGGGAAGCTCTTTAAGTTTCATTAAACTACGCAGAAATGAAATTAGGTGTAGGGAAGTAGGACGACGTATTCATATGCGTAAGGAAAAGATAAAGGGTGTAGATAGTACTATGCATTTCAAAGAGAAAGATATTTGTGAAATGGATTTGTCATACTTCAGAACCACATGTTTATGGGTTAAGGTTTTGTGTGTGAATTTCTTCATTAGTTTATAGACATTATAGAGTACAGGTACCGTCACCCTGTTGAGTTTTAATACTTGCCATCGATACCCAGCTTTGAAAGGTGTTGCTAGATCTGACATCACATGTTGTACAATAGGTTTAACCCTCTTAACTTTAATTTTCCAGTCACCGAGACGCCCAGTACGAACATCAGTTCCAGAACTCTACTTCACTAGCCTGCGTGAGTAGTCTAGGGAGGTCACTTATCTGTAGCTGATTTAAATACATAGCACTGCCTTTACATTTTATAACCTTTGTGCATTCAAATATGAAATAGTACAACCAATAAAAAAAAGTTTCGTACGCAAAGCACGAGTTTTCCTTTAGTATATTATGATAAGATAAAAAAAGATTTGCGTATGTTTTCTTGGTAATTGTGTACAAGTATCACAAGCTAAATACCAAGTGTCTATGGTCTGACAAGTATCACAAGCTAAATACCAAGTGTCTATGGTCTGAAGTTGAATTAATGCCGCATAAGGTTCGTATTTACTTGTTTCATATTATTTTCATTGAAAGTAAATATCTAGCCAATAATAAAGATGTTTCTAAAGCTACCTATTGTCTTCTCCACAACTTGGGCTGTGATGTCATTATTTGTTTCGGTTGCCACAGAATTTGTTTTTCATAAAAATCAAATAATTCCAAATTAATTGTTTTCAATAAATTTTTTTTTCTTTTTCGTAGTTACTTCGAAGCATAAAAAAATTGCAAAACCTTACTCATGCAAAGTAACAGTCCTACATATACCACAAGTCCATTATGAGGTTCTTATGTAACACCGAATGAAAGAAACAAATCCAATAATGTGGTCCAGATGATTTTCATCGACTAGACATAAGAAAATGTAGGACTGTTTAAACTCATTCACTTACCTGATACTGCCAGTGGAGTATGAATAATTTCTTTATTCCTTATCCTTCTAAACCAAATCTTCCTGTTTTCTGCTTGCTCTTTTAGCCATGTCACTGCGTAGATCTCGACGATATCAAGCGACTGTAGTATGTCTCGTGTAGGTAAATTGCATGGTGGACTGCGCCGCAGTGTCTCACGTCACTAATAACCTGCAGCCTCTCTTATTAGGTTGCGTGTCAGGCAGGCTCTACTCGTTGGTCGATCCTGCTTATATGCAGCTTTTCTGTCAAGCACATCAGACATAACAACATATCCTGGGTTTTCCACCATGACGTCAAGCACTTTCTAGGAAAGTATTAGTTGCCGAAATTGGTCTGATCGATATTGTAGCGCCATCTGTTGACTTAACAAACTTTTTTGTGAGTCATCCTCGTATTTCATATCTTTGAGGCGAAAAGTCGCAAGACTGTAAAATGAGCAATCTTTCTGACTGTTCTATTCACGAGGGTCATCATCATCATTCAGGTTGATTGAACTCATCAGGTTTTATATATGACTACCGAACTATCCAAATCTTTCATTGGCAGTGTCCAACAAATTTATCTAGAAGACATATTTTCTGTCTGTAATGTTAATTAAAATATGTACATTTTAGGCTGGTAATATGAATTAAGATATGTGCGACATATACAAACATCATTCTATGCTATGCTGCATCATGTACCACGGAGATGTACTAAAGATCTGTGATATGTTCACGTGTTGCTGTGTATTATTATTTATTTATTGCAGTAACTTACAATTAGCCATTTCTAGTGGTTATTTTTCCTCGCACAGACATCACAATAGTCCTTGAACCTTTCTTACTTCTCCCATCATTGTTATAAACTATAGTCCTTGAACCGTTTTACCTCTCCCATCATTGTTATAAGCTATAGTCCTTGAACCTTCTTTACTTCTCTCATCATTATTTTAAACTATTGTCATTGGACCTTCTTTACTTCTCCCATCATTGTTATAAACTATAGTCTTGAACCTTCTTTACCTCTCCCATCATTGTTATAAACTATAGTCCTTAAACCATCTTTACTTCTCCATCATTGTTATGAACTAAACCTAAACTTAAACCTTCTAATCTTATTATTTTACCCAAGCCATTAAACTACATATTTTTTCTCCCATAAATCGTAGAAACTGCATTGATTGACTTTTCTAGCAATATTATTTAAATCAAACAACTTATTTTGATATATTACTTCTGCTATAATTGTTATAAACCAGAGTCATTGATCTTCCAAATGTAAATGTTTAATTCAAACCATTGATCTTGATATTACTTGGTTATTGGATATTTGGAGTTTAATGGTGCAAAACAACTAGGCTACCTGCGCTGACATGACTTCTACTATAAGTGTTATAAGCTATATTCCTTGATCTTCCTAACCCTATTGTTTAACTGAAACCATTGATGTTGATATTTCTTGTGCTATGATTGTTATAAACTACAGTTCTTGATCTTCCTGACTCTATTTCATAAACCAAACTATTGACTTTAATATTACTTCTGTTATAAGTTTTATACAGTATTATCATTGACCTTCCTAAATATGTTGTTTAATTCAAACCATTCACATTGCTATTACTTTAGCTATAATTGCTACAAGCTATATTCCTCGGCCTTCCTAATCCTACTGTTTAAATTAAACCATTGAGCTTGATATTACACTATCTATTGATTGTTACTAGCAGAAACATTGCCCTACGGGGGGCTGTTTGTGCTAGTATTTACCAATCGTAGTATTCATACCTCACTGAAAAAAAATTAGAAAGTGGACATTTTCTAAGAAGGAATTTTTACTGGGAAGTACTGCACGGGAAAAATTTTCGGGTTGTTCTCTTTAGTAATAAGTAACTCATTGTATCAAAACGATTGAATGTACAGAGCTCAAAATTTTCATAAGTTTTACTGATATAAACTGTAATGTTTTTATATATTATAAGTGGTACCGTTTATTGAAAAAAAATAATAGTTGTTTAAGAACTCCAGTTACTCAGCACTACATTTGAAAATTACACCAATAAAGATATAATCAAACCCTCACGTACAGTCCTAGTGAAAGTTGTGTTTTGTTGTAAGGAGAGTACTTATACCTAAAATTGTTTTATTATAAAGAAATGGTTGTTGCACATACCACAGTTATTTTCCTAATTGTTTCAATCTTGAATACCCAAAATGTGAAATATTTTATGGATTTTGTTTGTGGTGCCATTTAATAGATAGCGCAGGAGTTTTGTTTACATACATAGATACTGACATATTATGGTAAGATAAACTACATTACTTGGCCTTTCTAACCCTACTGTCGAAACTATGCTATTGACCAGGATATTATGACTCCTATGAATATTATAAACCATAATCTTTTTCTTCATAAATCATAGATCTTATAAGATTTATTCAACTGTAATTATTATTCATTATGTTCTTTAGCATTTTAATCCATATTATTTATTTCAAACCATATAAACTAAAATATTTTTACATATAATTATTACAAATCATTGTCTCAGATATTTCTAACCTTGATGTTTTAGTAGTATCATAACAGTTGATTATTGCTAAATTTTAACTGTTATACTTCATAATTATTGATATTTCTAACCCAGTTTTTAAGCCAGAAAAATTCGTCTCTCTTTTCCAATATTTGATATAAAACTGGACCCCTAAGATTTATAACCGCTTAGTTTAGTTCATACCACGTACCGAACATTTTTGTCACAAAATTGTTAAAATATCAAACTTAAAAACAACCTGTATCTATTGAAGGTTGTAATATATACATCATTTAAGTGTTTGATTTGAAGACTTGTACTTCTACTGTTTTACAAAATAATTAACTTTAAAGATTTTATCGCTAGATATAATTGAAACTTCTACCCTCTTACTTCTCATGTTTCAATGAAACACTGATCCTGATAACTTTAATCTAATGAAAGCTAAACAACCGTAAACATTTCAAATTGTTACTTCTATTTTCAAACAAACCAAGGATCTATTTTTGGAAAACGTAAACCTAGACATGTTTACTTTTAATGAAACTAAGGTTTATCTCCCTTAGGAAAATCACGGTTCTTTTTTCATTTCTTTTCTGTTTGTTGAAGATGTGGACCTTAAAATTTTCTCAAAACGTGTTTTAGAAATGAAGAAATCAAAGTTTTAGCCGCAACTCTCTCTCGTCTCTCTGTCCATAGCATTATCACAAGCCCTCCAGTGGCAGAGAGGTATACCCGTGGTGGGCAGAGCACATCTAGCCCTTTGTGTAGCTTTGTGCTGAACTTCAAACAAATAACCATAATTAAAAAAACACGAACGTTACAGTTTCTATTTGAAAGCCTTTTGATAAAACCATGAAGACATTTTTTAGATCAATAAATTTAGATTTTATACTGTTATTAGTCCAAAATAGTATCATAACTAATGACTTCTACAACCCGTAGAACTGTTTCCTCCTACAACAACTAATGTCTTCTGCAACTTGTAGAATTGTTTGCTCCTACAACAACTAATGTCTTCTGCAACCTGTAGAACTGTTTGCTCCTACAACAACTAATGTCTTCTGCAACTTGTAGAATTGTTTGCTCCTACAACAACTAATGTCTTCTGTAACCCGTAGAACTGTTTCCTCCTACAACAACTAATGGCTTCTGTAACCCGTAGAACTGTTTCCTCCTACAACAACTAATGTCTTTTGCAACTCGTAGAATTGTTTGCTCCTACAACAACTAATGTCTTCTGCAACTCGTAGAATTGTTTGCTTCTACAACAACTAATGTCTTCTGCAACTCGTAGAAGTGTTTGCTCCTACAACAACTAATGTCTTCTGCAACTCGTAGAACTGTTTCCTCCTACAACAACTAATGTCTTTTGCAACTCGTAGAATTGTTTGCTCCTACAACAACTAATGTCTTCTGCAACTCGTAGAATTGTTTGCTTCTACAACAAGTATTGTCTTCTGCAACTCGTAGAAGTGTTTGCTCCTACAACAATTAGTGTCTTCTGCAACTCGTAGAACCGTTTGCTCCTACAACAACTAATGTCTTCTGCAACTCGTAGAACTGTTTGCTCCTACAACAACTAACGTCTTCTGCAACTCGTAGAATTGTTTGCTCCTTCTACTATCTCGTGCAAGCTATTTTATTATTTAATGTAATTATTCATATAATGTAATTTCTCATCGTTGCATTACGAAGAAATATATGAACATGTATTCCAAAAACGCTGATTATATATTGTATTTATTATCAGCACGTAAGTAGTAAAATTCGTGGAAATTTATTTGATCTTTTCTGAACAAATGTTGTAGAAATGATAAAAACAATTACCAGTATATGATGATGCTTTATGTCCTGTAATCAGTAGTTGCAACCTACGAGTTTGTATTTCCTGGTATAGCTTTGTGTGACGTTGTTTAGTATTATGTAAAACCTGTTATGTTTGATTTTTTTTCGTGTTGCATCCTTGAATAAAGACTTCGAAAGAAACAAACACTTACTTGTCTGAAATGACTTGGCAAAAGATAATGCTGGTGTATTTTTGTTTTTTTCTTAAGCATTGTAATGTGTTTTCTGAACTTCTTATCCTATCACAAACACTTCGTTAGACTTTTGGGAATTAGGCTAATTAGTTTTTCGGGCTTGGTTATTATATTCCATTAACCAATCATCAAAACACTTTAATAAAAAAGCTATAGGATTTTCGAACCTACAACATTTTGGCGGCTTTGAGGTATATAGAATGAAATCGATTAATCTAACCAAACATAACCATAGTAATCTAAATAACGTCATATTTTAAAATTTTAAACAATTACTGTTTACTTACATTACCGGAATGATAGACATACACTTGAATAAGTAACGATCAAAATGAGTTCACACTACCGATTAGTCAGCTATTTCCAGCAGTATTGAGTTGTAGTTTTAACTTATAATTAAAGGTTTACCACGTACTAACTAACTTATAAAATTTGACTAGAAAAAAGTACAGTCTTATTAATGATTGTTTGAGCTACAGGCATTTAGGAACCTTTTGTATGAGATCCTGAGCGTAGAAAAAGCTGGTTGTCCTATCCAGATTCATGAACAAGGGACAAAAAAAAAGACATACATATAGACAGAATCTGTATACAAAAATTAAACAAATTTTACATTATTAAAAAGGAAAACCTTAAAAACAGCAGTTCTTTATTCAGAAGTTATTTGACAGGTAAATAATTCAGAAATGGAGAGGTATAGGAAAATAATTGTTAGTGGTACGAAATGAGATGTTTTGGGTCTATCCTGTGACAACATTAGTGATGTCATTCAAGATCATATCCTTCGGAGCTTTAATAAGTTATAGATAAATCTCTCATACACTGAGAACCATAGGTCGAGATCAACGAATCAGGGAATGATGACTAGGCTGGGAATCAGAGATCGAGATCAACGAATCAGGGGATGATGACTAGACTGAGAATTAGGGGTCGAGATCAACGAATTAGGGAATGATGACTAGACTGGGAATCAGAGGTCCAGATCAACGAATCAGGGAATGATGACTAGACTGAGAATCAGAGGTCGAGATCAACGAATCAGAGAATGATGACTCGACTGGGAATCAGAGGTCTAGATCTACGAATCAGAGAATGATTACTAGACTGGGAATCAGAGGTCCAGATCAACGAATCAGGGAATGATGACTAGACTGAGAATCAGAGGTCGAGATCAACGAATCAGAGAATGATGACTCGACTGGGAATCAGAGGTCTAGATCTACGAATCAGAGAATGATTACTAGACTGGGAATCAGAGGTCCAGATCAACGAATCAGAGAATGATGACTAGACTGGGAATCAGAGGTCCGGATCAACGAATCAGAGAATGATGAGGAAGAAGATGCTGAAATAACTTATCTAGCTGTACAAGTTGAGTTAGACGAGGAATCAGTGTCCTGAGAAAATAGCCATGGTGGTCAACTTAATGCCAAATGACAATTTCCTGATTTCCATGGCTAGGATGAAATGTCAGACAAGCAGCTAGGACAGACACTGACTGTATGATCAATGACTAAAAGGAAGTGGCATTTTTTTATTTTTCGAACTATCCAGGCAGTTTTATTAAGAGAGATACCTACAGGATATTGGGTGATGGCTGCTCAATTATTCCGGTGTTAGTAGATGCAGTGCTTAAAATATCATCAGTTTGTACGACTAAAGATGACAGCTAGAAATTTGAAAACTCAGTTGAAAGGGCATTGTGTGCTCCTTACTTTCCGACATTCCGCAAAAATCGTTCATCATAATTACTTAAATTAACTTGATAAGAATTACAGTTCATGAACTTAAGCTGATATTGTGCGAAAGACCTCAAAGGGAAAGGCTATATCAAATATAGTGTGGTTGGTATATTATTACATTTTTCTTTATTTTCACTCATATATTCGTATAATTACTGAAGTAGACTTTTCGCATTGACTCTGTGGTCAATTGATTCACTTCAGGATCAAATATGAGTAGCTTACTGGGTCACCAGTTCTTCTAAATACTGTTAATAATAAAACATTTTGGGGATAAAACAAAATAATAATTTGATGTCAATGACTATCATAAACCTAATTGTGACGTGCAACGATTTAAATTAAATTGATAAAAATTACAGTATAACAACCACAAAATGTGTTGCACCATAACTGGCCCCAATAAACCCTGGTTGTGGGTAAAAGGCCTCATTGGCACCGGATTTTGACATAATGTTACATTCTTTTCTACTTGCATTAAGAAGTTCAACATAGCAAGCGACAGAGAACTCGCTAGACTTACCTCAAGTACACTGGAGGTGTACATATAATTCTTCCATGAGTAGGGATAGAGTTGTGTTTTTTCTCAGCAAAAAATATGAACTAAGTGGGACTGTCTTAATTTCATTGAATTTGCCTGTATTTATTTTTCTGTCGCTTCAGTTGAATTAGTGAATCAAATCTGGTATTATGATATAATGTCTTGCTAGTTATGCTATTGGTGTTGGTGGCCGTCTAGGACAATATATGTATATTCTACTGCAGAATATTGTATTTAGTCTAGGTTGAGTTTAGAATGAAATGATATATACTGCAGTTACAGCAATAATATTAATCTTGGCTGAAAACAATTTTAGTTAAGAAGTTTTACTTTGCCTGAATTCTGCTGCTGATGATGCCAAGAAAACATACTGAATTTAATGGCTCATAGATGGTAGCACTTTATAGCTTCATAGTTACTGAGATATACAATGCGATCGTAATGGTGCACAACCTAAACTTCTCAATCTTTTCCAATATCATTCACACCTACAAGTTTTTCACAACCCCTCACCACATTTCGAAAAAAGACAAAAAGTACTAAATTATAATGTAAATGTTTTTATTATGACTTAAATATACATCAAGCTAGAAATAGAATAAATAACAATAACTAATGACCTTTTTGCTCTTGAATTTATTGTATAATTGATAATATTCACTCACCCTGCCATTCACCCCATCATGCTCATTCACCCTAATCTCATTAACCCCTGGGTGAACCATTCACCCAGTTGAGATCACTGGGTTATGTGAGAGGCAGTCTGTTTTAAAGTTATTACTGCGTGTGATGATGTGTAATGTTCAGATATATGTAAATGGTACTAAATGTTTATTAATGAATGTATGTGTTACACACGTATATGGACGTTACAAAAAGTCATTCATTAATGAATGAATCAATTACACAAACACTGTAGCTGTAATGTAATATATGAATGAAAATACAGGATTTAATCTGGATGTTAAGACTTTGAAATATGAAGCCAACTGTGATTACTGGCTTGTAAAGCGTTATTTAAAAATTCAATGAACCTAATATTGTCATTAATACTTGTAATTAGAATATCTAAATTTCAGCATTGCAGTTTGAAACTTTTTTTAAGCATCAATATCCATGCCAGCAGGTACAACTGCTGCTGAGATTACCATCACCTCCATCCTGTGAGAAAAGCTTTGTTCCCCCTGCTCAACATATGGTGCTCATAATCACACAGGAGTCTTGCATCGATACACAGGAAGCTAATGCAAACAAGTTATGGTCCAATTTGTCATCATCCATAACCACTAGAAAATGGTGCAGAATCATGAAGTGTCACATTGGAGGGTGTCCTGTCGAAAAATGGCAACAACATCCAATGTCCCTACATTTCCATTAGGACCTTCACATCCTAAGACTCAAGAAGACTTTCCAGTCTCGACATAGGTCATCACAATCCTGAGAAGATCAAGTTCCATTGTTCCTGATGTCAATTTTACACAATATTTTCAGCATATAGGTCGTCATTTTCAGCCAATGTAAACAAAAGGAACTTCTACGTCTTCTGTTGCAGATCACCACCACCCAAGTAGCACCGTGCTCAGAATCAAAAGTCAGAACACCCAACAACTCCCCTAGTAGCCACCATTAACTTCTCCATACTTCACCAGATCTCGATCCTGAAGTAGCACTGCCTAAAACAAATTATTAATTGGAAAGAGACTTTGGTACTTTATATTGAGAAGAAGCTTAACTAATGAAGCAGGCCAAACTACCATACCAGTCTGATAGCATTTGATAGAGCTGACCTGGATACAAAAGGTATTGGAAATTGAAGGAAATTATCCACCAAACTACCACAGACAGCAAGAAATCCACTGCTTTACTGGAGGACCTATTGTTGAGACTTGAGTGAAAGTGAGAGGGTTCTAACTTGAAATTTCCTTTCACATTTTATAAAGTGTTAATAATATAATTAGGTTTGTTTCCTTCTTTGTTCCTTTTAATCAGTGCCCATTCTTTTTCTTTTTTTGTATTTTTCATTATATGGTGCACCTTGTTTACAATTTATGATAACATTATTATTTTTTATTGTTCTTGTTTATGTTATCTTTGGAACTTTGTTTAGTATTTTCCTGTGCAGGGATCTCCAGCATTTATAACATATAAAAAATTCTGTTTAGGTTTTTTCTATAATGTGTAAGTATGTATAGATATTCGCCATTCAGTATCAAGGGTCTTATTTTGATTTTATATTTATTTGTCAATTTTGTATGTTTTGCTTTTAAAGAAAATTTGTTAGTTGTTGAGCACAAAGCTATACAATGGGCTGTCTGTGGTGTACCTACCACTGGTACCAAAACCCGATCTTTAGCGTTATAAGCCATAAGACTTACCACTGAGACACTAGGGGGCTTTATAGAAATAGTTTATTCAATACTATATTGATTTATTAGTGTTAAAGGGTTTGTATTCTATTTTAGTGTGTTTTGATTTAAATAATGTCAAATAGTTTACTTTGTGCATTTCTAGCTCCATTATATCTTGTATTGGCAATTGTAGTGTGTTAATGTAATTTCTTATGATTTGCTGTCTTGTGTTGTCTTGTTTTCTTTATAAAGCAATTCATTTTGTATTTTTTGTTCGGTATCAAAAGGCTTATTCTGTTTTATGTTGTAGGTTTTTGTAAAAAAGGCTTGTTTTATACTACTTTCTAGAAAGTTGCATTACTGTGTTATACTTTTTTTTCAAGAAGCAATATTTGTTTGCAGTTAAGCACAAACCTACTCAGAACCTGCTTTTTAACGTTATAAGTTTCTAGGCTTACTGCTGAGCCCTGAAGGCATGAAGTAACGTTAAATGGATATTAGAATGCTTACTGTGAAGTAGTAACACCCGATTATTATTTGAAATTGATTTGCTTTGTAGAATTATTTTTTTGCGTTTCTCTAATATGCAGTGTTAAGTGAGTGCTTTACTGAAGTAAAACATAGTTGCCCTGGTTTCTTGACTAGTATGTATATTTATTTAATTGGATTTAAATTTTGTAACTAGATACTGCTGGGATGACCTGAAGGTAAATGGAACAGGAAAGGGGTGGTATGCTGCCTTATTTCATGTTTCTTACCCATTATCATTAGATTATTTACATATTTATACGTGTTGCAACACAGAACATACGTCATAAAAGTTAAGTTACTTTTACCTCGCTACCTATTGTCCTCGTTCATTCACTATGGTGTCACAAACGCCTTCTCTTGGGAAGGATTTGTGCAAGGTTGAACAAACTATGCAGAAGTGTACAGTGATCTTTTTCACTTGCAAGTTAGGTGATACCAAAAGATTGTAATTTCCGTTACATGCCAGTGGGAGTAATCAATAGTCATATAGGTAGTCTACAAAACCAGAGTAGAAAAGCATTATTGTTTTTTGTATATAATGCTATGTTTTCTCAGTCTGAAACAGCTGTTTTTACGTTTTTCAGTTTTTATAAGTTCTTAATATTAGAATATATCTCGGGTAAAGACATTATCTCTCATACACTTGAATTATTTTTGACGATTTTTGTTGTTTTTTTAATGAAGATAATTTCACTTTGTTACACATTGTCTTCCATGTCTTTGGTTTTTCAGAGAATCCAGATTTGCTCCATAATATATTTTCTGCTGGACCTCATGTTATTCTGTGGAACCTACCCAATTACTCTTAGAGAAAAATCAATGTGCCTAAAAAATCACAAGTTTTTATCAAAGATGGATATAGAGACGAAACTGAGTATGAAATGAAACAAAACTGCAAGTGCTAAAACCATAAAATATGTCCAGTCATTAAGGCAAATGGAAGGAATTTAAGTGTTAAGAATTGTTTTAGATTTCAATACAAATATCCCTAAAACTTTCTAATTTATTTCTATCCCCACTATTACCTGCTATGCAAAACTTTAGAGATGCATAATACTTATTTCCAAGAATGTATGTATACAGAAGTTGTTTATGCTATATTGAAATGGTTTTGAAGCCTCTAATTTTTACAGTGTGATACTATATCCAGTCACTATCCAGATACTATATCTAATGACCATGCATGTAATTTCCATTGAAAAAGCTCCATCTTAAAGCTATCTTGTCCAAAGCACACCCTCTTATCTGTGATGTTTTCCACAATCTATTTACTTTAGGAGGACTACAGTTACCCAGCACCTGTTTTAACAATCTGGAAACTTGACTGGTATATCTTTGTATGGAATAGCATGAATACCTATTTCATTATATATCTGCTTGTGGTATGTGGCGATTGTATGCACGTCATGGAAGCAACATGAATACAAATGATTTGGGTTGCTTTTCCAGATGGGGTTCCTTCTTTATCTTATATATATAAAAGCAAAATCTGTTGTATATTTGTCCACTAACCCCTCAAACACTATTTGACCAATCTACACCAAAATTGGTATGGTGACTCCCCTGGTCTCCAGAAGTAACATGGAGGGGTCAAAATTCCCAGTGGGGGTAGGAACCCCATCTAATTTTGAAAAACTACCATATCTCACCCCAGTCTCGCAGTAGTTTGATATTTGGCAAAGTGCACGGAAGTATTGGTGAGTGTTTAGCGTGTTTTATATTTCACATATATTCTGTTAACAATCGAGAAGTTGAAATTTATTTAACTGTCGAAAATGATTTTGTTTTAGGAATCAAAGAGATTTTAGCCATTAAAAACTTTCATTCGAAATAGAATGCAGTGGACTACTGTTGTGCTACTTTTAAAAGTATAACCGTAATGAGCATAGTACAGTTAAAAACTACTCATTATTTGTTTTATACAAGGGTAGCTGATGAACTGATGCTCCATACTTAATTATACTGATCCCTTCTTTAGCAGGTAACTGTGCAGGGAGCTGATATAAAGAACTGATCACTTCTCTTGGTATACAATTCAATGTAAGTGAATTTAAGCACTCATTTATTTATTAACCTTTTAGGAGAAAAGCAATATGTATGCTTAACCTTTAAGATGCCATGTACACTATTGAATGGCAAAAAAGAGGACTTCCACATGCACACATACTAATTTGGCATAAAAGAAAAAAATCTGTCAAATTGATGATATAATTTCTACAGAGCTACCAAATCCTAATGAAGATCCCATTCTGTTTGAAATTGGGAAAAATCATATGATTCATGGCCCATGTAGTTCATTAAACATAAATTTCCAATGCATGACAGAAGGAAAATGTAGCAAAATATTTCCAAAAGCTTTCCTAAAAGGCATACAAACAGACATTGATGGATATTTACTTTATAGGAGAAGAAAGCCAGGTGATGGAGGACATAGCACTATTCTCAAGGAAATTAATAATAGGTGGGTTGTACCGTATAACCCTTACCTCTCCATAATTTTCAATGCTTACATCAATGTTGAATTATGCAATTCAGTTAAAAGCATAAAATATGTCTGTAACTATGTCAATAGGGTTCAGATATGGCTGTTTTTGGTATTGAACAGGATGGTAATATCAGAGATGCAGTTTCAACATACAAGATGGGAAGATACATAAGTACCAATGAAGCAATATTGATAATATTTGAATTTCCAATACATGAACGTCATCCAACAGTTGTTCATTCACAAGTCCACCTAGAAAATGGTCAAATAGTATTCGTTAATGATGAAAGTGTATTGCCTAGCACTACACTTACTGTCTTTTTCAATTATGCTCTGCTGATGAATATGAAAAAAACAAAAAAAACATTATTGTATTCAGAATTACCATCCTGTTCCATATGGAAAAACCAACAAAAAAAAGTGGAAAATAAGAGAAAAAGGTTCCAATATGGAAATCCATCTAGGTATAAAATTTAGTCCTGCATTAGAAAGAGTTTATACAGTACATTCAACTAATTTTAAGTACTTTTATTTGAGACTGTTATTGCACACAGTTCCTGGTCCTGCATACCTTAAAGCTTTGAAGCAAGTCAGTGATGAATTATGTAACAGTTTCAGAGCTGCTTGCAAGTTAAAGAGTTTGTTGGAAGATGATAGTCAATGGAACAGTACACTTGAAGAAGCAGCGGCCATAAATTCACCAAAAAAGTTGAGAGGTTTATTTGCAGTGATGTTACAAACATGTGGTATTTCAAACCCTTTCCAGCTGTGCGGGAATCATAAGGAAAGTATGTTCGAAGACATTCTTCAGAGAATAAAAAGAGCTGCTGCAGACATAGATCTCCAGTGCGCTGATTAAGTATTTAATGAAGGCTTAATCATCTTTGAAGACGAAGTTTTACAACTTGGTAGTATATTACTACAAGATTTTGGCATACCTTTACCAATTAGAACTAAAATAAACAACACTGTTGTGGATTACATCAGGGAAATATCATACAATGTGGATGATCTTTTGAAATTTGTTACTGAAGATGTGGAAAAACTGATAAAAGATCAAAATTTTCTTATAAACATATCCTTAACAATGTTCAAAATGATAAAGATGGTGTAATGTTCCTTGGTGCTCCAGGTGGAACAGGAAAAACATTTATCAATAACTTGCTTCTTGCAAAACTTAGATCGCAAAAACAAATTGCTTTGGCTGTTGCATCATCAGGAATTGCAGCAACATTGATTGAAGGAGGAAGGACAGCTCATTCGTGTTTCAAGTTACTGATAAATTTATCTCATGTTGAACAGATTGAGTGTGGTATAAAGAAAGGGCTAACAAAGGCAAAGATATTGAAAGAATGTAAAATGATAATAATGAATGAACGTACAATAGCTCACAAAATGCATTTGAATCTTTAAATAAAACACTGAGAGACATCAAAGAAATTGATATGTTATTTGGTGGTGTTACATTAGTACCATATGGTGATTTTAGACAGACTATCCTTGACATGTTAAAAAAATTGACCTTACCTACAAACATGCGAGTGTATTTAAGTGGTGACAGTGAAGCTGGTGAATTTTCAAAACTTCTTCTTAATATTGATGAGGAAAAGATTCCAATTAGCCAATCAAACAACTACATTATTATTCGAGACAAATGTGGTAACTTAGTCAAGGATGCAGAAGAGCTAAATAAAAGGTGTTCCCTAATATTTGTCAAAATTATCAAAATTATGAATGGTTGTATAAAAGAAAAATTCTTGCACCTCGAAATAATACTGTTCATGACATCCATGATCAATTATTGTAAAAGTTTCCCGGACAGGAATTCATTTACAGATCAATTGACAGTGTTCTAGATACAGATGATGCTATATGTTACCCAACTGAATTCCTAAATTATCTTGAACCACCAGGGATGCTAGGACACAGCCTGAAATTAAAGGTTGGTTAAAGGTATGAAAAATCTTGATCCTCCAAGATTATGTAATGGCACAAGATTAGCTGTTAAGACTTTACTGCCACATGTTATTGAAGCAACAATTATAAATGGTCAGGCCATAGGTGAAGATGTCTTCATTCCAAGAATACCTTTGCTTCCAAGTGATTACTCCTTCGAATTTAGAAGGCTCCAATTCCCAGTTATAATTTGTTTTGCAATGAATGTCAAGTAATAAGGGACAAAGTCAACGTTTAAAGGTTGCTGGATTGTTCCTTAATCAGCCTTGCTTTTCATATGGTAAATTCTATGTAGGATGTACAAGGGTTAGGTCTCATCAAAACCTGTTTATACTGTCAGAAAAAGGAACAACAGTCAGTGTGGTATATCAAGAAGCTTTAATTTAGATTCTGTAGTCTTTGTTTTGAAAATCAAAGGTTTAGGTCAAAATTAAAATGTTATGAAAATTGATTTTTTTTAATGAATATCTTTACGAGAAATTTATTTGTGTTTTTAAATACCTATTTCAAGTAATTTGAACTGCTGTGCAGGGAACGGGTAATTCAGCTAGTTATGTTATACACTGATACCAGGAACATGCAGGTAGCTTTTGTCACTGACCCTTGTGTTTATGTTTTCTATCCTGATACAAGCCATCGTACTTTGCTTACCATGGATGGAGTATGACTTGTGTTATATCTTTTTCTGATATGTTAAGTTGATCCATATTCGTTTGTTTTCTAATACAATTGAATTGCAAAATATATCCACAGCCTGGAATTATAAATTAAATTTGAACAAATCTTTATGATCTGAGTGCATGAAAATTTTGCATCTGAAAGTGCTGTTACAGTCCATTCGCAAAAGTGATCAATATTTGGTGACATCACGCTACATACAATATGTCAAACAATATTAAAATGTAGTTCTGATACATTCTGTTCCACTGCGACTTTATATCGGCTGTGGTTGTCATGTGACTTACTAATTTGTATATTCAACTTCATTTTAATATAATGTATTCAACTGTATGTGTATAAGTCATACTAACAAACAGGTATTGCTAAATATACTTGCATTAAAGTGGCTGTTCACGTTTGACAAAATATGGTGTATTTTTCAAACTTCAAGATGATTTTCAGTGTAATTAACTCACTGACATGAAATACTAGTGAATGGTCTATGTGACGAATTTTAGCATAGTCTCAGGTATCACTATTTGTTATCTGGAACTTAAAATATTTTAATGATTAAATACAAGTTTTATATATTTCTAGCTCATGATATGATAATTATATTTGTCTTATATGGGTTGAAGTTTTCTCACCTCATCTTTATGGTTTTTAAGATTAGATTTCCCACTATAATTTTTCAGTTCCATATTAGGTGAAGGTGGATGTATAAAGAACATTTACACTTTACAAATTTCCTCTTTTTTGGGGAATCTTTAGAAGTAATTAAGAGTAAAAACACAAAAACTGAAGTTTTTTTTGGCGTAAAATAAAATATATATTATTAGTTACAGCCGACAAGTTTCGGTAAAACATTACCATCATCAAGGTAGTATCTACGGTGTTAGCTTAGCATATATTCAGATATAATGGTTAGTGAGTGAGTTAATTTTAAAAAATCAGGAAACAAGGAGTGGAAGGTAAATCGTAAATGAGGGACTATTTAATTTAAATAAGTTTTCCAATAGGACACGTTGATTGGTCTGTTATCTCTATTTATACACACCCACACATAGAAACTTTGTATCCACAACAGTATATATATATATATATATATATATATATATATATATAC